>NW_004524826.1:1067901-1079539 GCF_000260255.1 Octodon degus | reverse complement strand
TGTATAGACACTCTTTCATTTCTGCTTTGAATTTATTATGGTGATTACTTTCTTCTGATCTATCAATAACTTTCTATAGTTAATATTATAGGACATACTGAAATACTGAGCTAAATACTGTTTTAAAGCCAGGTTGATGTATATTTCTGTTTGAAAGGTCCAATCCAAAAGCTCTTAGCACCACTTTTTATATGCTAAGCACTATCAGTGCATTTAGACAACAAATCCTCTAGATTTAGAAGTGTCAAGAATTATTCCCAAAGCATCTAGAAAATAATTAGCTAAATGTAAATCCACACAATAAAGCAAAAGAGTGGGTTTTTCATTACTAGCTTTTAGGTTCAGGGAAAAACTTTGGAGGAAAGAACATCTGCTTAATGAAAAATCTGTAAGTGCATTTCCTCCCTCTCAAAGTAGGGTGAGCTGTGAAAGCCTCTTTTTCTTACATTTAGAAGACCTGTACACTTGTGATCATGAATACACTTCATACACCATGAGATTAACAATGAATTACCACACATGTGAAAACCTTTGTTTCTTAATTTGGTTTTATACCAAAAACATTTTTTACAGAAAACCTTATTGTCTGACTTTAAAAAAAAATTTTTTTTTAAATGTATTTTGTACAGGTTCTCACTATGCAGCTTGGGCTTATAATGATCCTCCTGTTTCCAGCCTCTTCAGCTCTGGGATTACAGGTGCGCGTCTCCATGCCCAGTCTCAGTGGCTAGCTCAGCTCACCTGGGGGCTGGGCCAGTGTGGCATGTGGCGCTGGGATCAAAGCCCGGGCCCTGCGCTTGCCTAAGCAGGTGCTTAGTCTACTGAGCTATTTCACCAGCCCTTAAGTGACTGACTTTGAAGTTAGCTGTCTTCAGCACTTCTCCAGCTCCTATTTAAAACACACATATTCCAAAGCAGGCTTCTCATCTTTAAGCCCGAGCAGTTACACGATTGCAGACCGCCTGATCACACTCAGCATGTGGTATAACTGTCTTGATACAGCTCATTTTACAACAGCATGCATAGGTGCCTGCTAGACACCCAGTGCTGGGTGCTGGGTCAGGAAGGTGACAACGCCATTGCCCCTGATCTAGAAGGAACTTCCACTGGTGGCTCCAAGACAAATAAACAAGGAAACACTAATGTGAAAGAGACAGCTTGCAGGTTGGTTCTTCCACAATATCACGGCTAGCCACCAGGAGAAGACAGCTGTTTCATGGTGGGCCCAGGAGGGTAGGGATCAGTGCAGGCTGCTGTAATAGAAACAGAAAGTCAGGGCAAACAGAGGCCGCAGTGTCTGGAACGAGCACCCCAGGGGTGCGGAGCTCAACCCAGTGAGGCAGATTCACTAATCAGGACTTAATGCACCTCGCTGTTACACTCATCCTCACTTCCTACTATTGTTTTTATACAGATCTACGTGCAGAGTATCCCATCAGCTATTACGCATCAAGTCAGCAGTCATTCAACAAATATTTGTCGAATGCCCTCTCTGTGCACTGGGAACGTGGACAGGAACAAGGCAGACAACATTCCTGTCCTCCCAGAGGAGCTTCCATGGGAGCAGCGGGACAATTAACAAGTAGTTAATTAAGTGCAGTCATTACAAGGTGTACTGATGGCTGCGAAGGCAACGAACAGGGCTGCCTGATGGTCAGCAACTGGGAAAGGCTTCTTAGAAAAAGGGGTGTGGAAGGCACTTGCATTTTAACAAGGGAACAGCAAGTGCAGGAGGCGCAGGCTGAGATGGGGCGCTTGTAGGCCTCATTCTCGAATGCTGAGGCTGGAGACCAACTTCTGGGCACCACTTTTCTAACAGAGTCTATCATTATTTCCTATGCCACTGTGAGTGCTGTAGCAATAAACAGTTACGTTTCCATTCTCTTATCAAGTAATTCAAATTGTGAAACCCATAAGGGGCTCATAGTTTGCATGTTAAATAGAAAACTATAAAGCTAGAAAGGGTATCAGAGATCATCTATTCATCTAATACAGCTCCCGTTTTAGATGAAAACGCTGAGGCCCAAAAAGTTGGAAAGACCCATGGTCCTGTGACTTGAACACATGACATTAGATCTGCAAATGTATCTTTTATTAACATGTTAAGGATAAAATATTTGTAGTAGCTCAGCACCCAAACTATTCATATTTTTTTTTTTTTTTGCAACTGATGGACTCGGCTTTCTTCTTTTTAAATTTTTCCCACTTAGTTTTCCATCCGGTTTGAAATTCTCCTAAATTAAATGGTTAAAAAGCAAAACTAACTTTGAGCGTGGCTCCCACCCCTCAGCCCCAAATGGAGACCAGTGTGTGTGACCTCGATTGGCCACCAGAGGGAGGGAGAACTATTTAGTTACAAGTTGTTAATGTACACAAGTTTCAGCTGAGCAGCCCGGAAGTTGCCAAGTATACAGAGGCTGAGCTGGAGACAGGAAGAACATGCAGGACTTGAAATCACACACCTGCTGCCCACACCTGCCCACATGACTGGCACACAGAGGCCAAGATACAGCACTTCTCAAAAAACAACAACAACAAAAAGACTAGCCAGGTTTCACCCAGAGCTGAATTTCCGAGCTGACAAACACCAGCACCTCCACAAAACCTATATCGGAAGTATTAGATTTGTGGCCAGTTCAAGAAGATCAAGATTCTCCGAGAAGATAAGAACCAGGCTTGAAATGACAAAGCAGGTGGGCCAACTGCGTGTCTACCAGAACAGAACGAGGGCGCCTCTTTAGACGACGGAAGAGGAAACACGCCTCTGCGCTGAAGTTCGGGCCGCACACCTGACGCCTTAACAGCCCCGCCCCAGCGAGTTCAAGTTCACGCAGGGGATACTGTGTGGACGAACACCCTCTTCGCGCCTCTGTCGCGGCGTCCTTTGCTCGCCGACGCCTGGCTGCTCTTCGATGAAGGTCTGCGCGCGGGGCTCAGCCTCCCCGCTGGATGCGGGTGTTCAATACCCAAAGGTGCCTGCGCCGCCGATGTGAAGCAGTCAGTCCTGTCTTAACCGTACGACTTGAGCGAGTTGCTTCATTCCTCCCAGCCTTCCTAAGTCCACCTGGAGACAAAACAAACACTCCTTTTAGGGCCAACTCGCAGCCTCTAGAGACACTGGAGTAGGTAGAAGGAACACAAACTGACGCCCCTCCCAAGGAGGCGGAGCGCTCAGGCCCCGCCCCCAGTTTTCTCGCCCCTGATTGGTCGCCTCAGGGGGCGTGGCCTGGCAAACCCGATCCCCTAAGTAGCTCCTCGCGGGACCTCTCTGTTGGGGACGTCGCCATGGCCGGCTGGGATTACGCTTCTGCGCGCGCCGTGCTAGGCGCTTTGCTGGCGCCCGCACTCTTAGCGCTGCTGGTTTCGCCAGCCCTGAGCTTCGGGGACTGGGAGAAACCCACGCCAATGCCGCCGCTGCCACCCCGCGAGGACGCGGCGCGCGTGGCCCGCTTCGTGGCGCACGTCAGCGAGTGGGGCGCGCTGGCCACCATCTCGGTGCTAGAAGCGGTGCGCGGCCAGCCCTTCGCGGACGTGCTCTCGCTCAGCGACGGGCCCCCGGGCGCGGGTAGCGGCGTACCCTACTTCTTCCTGTCCCCCTTGCAGCTCTCCGTCCACAACCTGGAGGTGGGTGAGATGGGTCCTGCCCTGTCTACCAGGGTGCTGCCAACGAAAGACGGCAGGGCTTCTGGACCGGAGAATTTGAATCCGGCTCCACAGGCGTGCCTTGTGGCTCTCTAGGGCCAGGCAGATATTGCAGCAGCCCAGATATTGGGCAGCTGAGTACCAGAAACGCCCACCCGCACCGCCTCCTATGGCCACTATGCAAAGAAATGGGGGTGAGTGCGTTGCTACTCCTCACCCAGAGTTGTGTGGTCGTCTTGGGGCAAGTGGTCTACATTAACTGGGCTCTGACATTTTAATTTTACAGGGTACAGGGATTGCTGGGTCATTAATCTTGCGTAAGTGATCCCGAGGTTTGTCTTTCTTCTGAATTAAGCATTTTGTTTCAGCGGGGTATGGTGGTACGTACCTGTATTCCCCTCATTCTGGGAGGCTGAGACAGAAGGGTCAGAAGTTCTAACTCAGCCTGAACAATTAGAAACATAGTGAGATTCTATCTCAAAAATAAATTTAAGAAGGATTTTTTTATTTTTATTTATTTATTTTTTTGCTCCTCGAATGCCTTCAGGGCACTTTTGGCTGGCTGGAGTGTTGTGGGGATCCAACTACAGCAACCTGAGGCTGACAGCTTTATGGAAACAGCCACTTAAAGAACTGAGCTAGGGCCAGGCCCCTCAAAAATAAATTTAAAAGGACAGGAGATGTAGCTCAATACAAAGGTCTTGGGTTCAATGCCCAGTACAAAACCTCACCTTTCAGCCAGCCATGGGAAGCTAATGGACAACGTCGCTGATGACTCCAACGCTTATTGCAGTCTTTAGGCCTCCCTGGGTCAGCAAGACTGACTGACCCCCCTGTCCCCTACCCACCCTTCACCTTCCTTCCAGGGCAGGGAGAGCTTACACCTCGGGTAGACCCCTGCGGGCCAGCAGTGGGCTCCCAGCTACGGACCTTTGCATTGATTGACATCCCCAGTCCTTTGCATTTTTCATTTTGAGTTGTCTCACTTGTTACTCAGGCAAGGCACAAACTTGTAGTCTTTGTCTCAGCCTCCCAAAATACTGGAATTACATGCCACTGTACCTGCTTTAAAAACATTTTATGCTAAAATACAACCTCCCACCCCATTGAACATCACTGCTATGATCATATTTAAATTCGTGAAGTGACTAGGGAATTGTTGACATTGTCCCCTTTTAAGAAAGGAGGAAGTTGCGACTTGGGTGTAGGAATCACTTAATCAGCCCAGGTATTTGTTGTCTCTGGGAACAATGGGGAGACACCTCCCCTGGGTTTCAGGTTTTCATGATGGCCTGTGGGATGACCTATCAGAATTTGACTTATCCTTTTTCTCCTCTTCCCATCTTCCGCCTCCCTATTCGCCACCCCTTCCCTCCTGCTCCTCCTCTCCTCCCTCCTCTTCCTCTTCCTCTCCTTCCCCCCTCCCTCCTTTTCAGACCACAAGGCTTCTTGAGAGTCTTCTCACTGGGAGGCAGGGGTGGTGTAATCAGCTCCCTCCTACTCTGGATCCTTGTTTTGAGGCAAAGACTAAACCCCACATAGCAGTGGGGAATGACTGTGTGTTTATTAGAATAAAAAGAAAAGCATCCACTCCTACAATGTGGGGCATCTCAAAGACAGAAGAAACATAGACTTGAGGGCTTTTATATGTCTTTGCTACAGGCTGATTTTTGCTGCTAGGCCTTTGGTGCCTGGAAAGGAGGCTGTTTTGTTTGCATTTCACCCTCTGAGGCTCCTTCTAGTTTACTCAGCTCCTTGGGCCCTTTTCATTTCAGCAGACACCACTCGGACCTCCAGGCTCCAGTATCTTGGTTCTAAGGATTCAGGACCTCTGCTCTGTCTACCTCAGTTCCTTATGCCTCCTGGCCTCAGTGGAATGAACAGTTTGGAAGGGATGCAAAGACCATGCTTGATTGGAACCACTTCTGTGTCAGATGCCCGTCCCCCATAACGCACAGGTTCAAATGGCCTTGCCACCAGGATGTTCACTTTGTGTTTTTTGCCCTCTGACATTTGGGTACAGTAAATTCTCACCCAGAGGAATTGCTGATGTTGTGTGGTAATCATACCAATTGGAGCTGCAGGGCAGGGAGTCAGAAATTTTGATGTCTGACTGTATACACCGAGTCCCCAAGCTCCTGGTCTCCTTTTTCTTGGCACTCTTTTCTTGTGACCTCTCTGCTCACTCCCAATTTTTTTTTTTTTTTTTTTTCTTCTCTGATTCACTAACAGTATCTCCCAGAGCCCCTCTGTTCTCTTGGTCCTTGGAAGGTTATATAGACTTGGTGACTTCATTTCTTTAGTTCTGTATTTTTGTGTGCTGCTCATTTTTCCTTCATTAGTTTACTGTTACCTCAATTCAATAGTTTTAAATCCAATTCTTCCTACTGAAACCAGCTTCCCTTGAGCTCCTGAATTTCTGTTAATGGAATTTTCTTATCAAACATTGGTGTTCCCGCTGCCTCTCCAGAACTACTCAATTCCCAAATCTGCCAGTTTTTCTTGCATGTTGTTTGCTTCTGTCTGTTTCCCTTTGCCTTTCCTTCCCCCCTTTCACCACTCCATCCTTAGGCTAAGGCCTCATTACACCTGAAAGTACTTAAATCTTCTGCTGTCAGTCTGCCCTCTGGATTTACATTAACAAAATGCTTCTTACTGCAATGTTAGCTGCAGAAACATCTATCTACTCGCTGTTTAAGAATCACTTAGGGGCTAGGCATAGTGTTGCTGAGCTTGTAATCCCAGCACTCTGAGAGACTGAGACAGGAGGATTGCAAATTTGAGCCCTACCTGGGCAATTTAGCAACTTAGTGAGACCCTGTCTCAAAAAGAGGATGGGGGAGCCTTGGATTCCATCCTAGTTACTGCCTCTTCAGAGCCAAAAGGATTGCTTGTGGTGTTTAAAATACAGATGAGTAGGGCCTGGCACCCAAGCTCCTTGGAGGTGGGCCTGGGAAAGTACTGTACGATGTTGGTCTATGAAATACCTTCTCAGCCCCCTTAGCTTGTTTGGAGCCCAGATCCTACCCCCAACCCCACTTTGGCCCCCTTTGCAGCAAGTTGAGCTTCTCACTATTATCCTTTATGTCTGCCACCTTCCCAGTTTTGTTGTTGCCATCACCCTTCCCTGCACCTGTAATGTGTTCTCCACTTAGGTCCTAATTCTAAGTGTAAGACCCCCGCCCCCCCATAGCTTCTGTGTTCCTCCAGGCTATGTTGAAATCTCCTTATACGGAATGCAGACTACACTTTATGGTTTTTCTCCACTTTTTAACAAATGTCTTTTGTATGTTTGTCTTGCATTTTCTAGGCTTTGATTATCTTTGACTTTTCAGCCAGGTTGGGGAGAGAACTTGCATGAGAGCTTTTTTGGGGTTTCCTATAAAGCCCTGCTGAATAGCTTAGAGAGAGCAGACGTTTTGGCTATGTGGCTTCAAGTTGATCTCTCCAGGACTCACTGTGTCTGGTGGATCACTGTGAAATGGCAAAAACAAAAATCTCCACAGGCCACTGAGAGTTTAAAGAACCAAATGGTCTGAGATGCAGTGCTCAAAATGTGCAGTATTCTGTCAGCAGTGCCTTCATGGATCTGATTTCTGAGTAGGAAAGGATTTTGTTTGCCTTACATTTGGAATCTGAGATAGATTCTCTCAGTTCTTTGCAGCAAGAATGAGCAACTTCTCCAGTTTTGACATCACATGATGGACAGTTCCTGCTCTCAGGAGATAAGCAGGCGACATGATTCAGCAGTTTTCTTGCTCCGATGGCGTAATCATCTGGGAGACAGCAGCGGGGCATTTTTATGCACTTGTTTCACAGTAGAGGTTTAACCCTAGTTTGGCTGATTCAGGCTATCAGCAGCTTCAAATTTGAGTGATATAATTATAATTACTCTGAAGGATATGGAACATTTTTTTTTTTTACGAAGTACGGAAAATATATTAATAGTTAGGGATTCTGTAACCTGTATTAGTTTAAAAATTCATTTTCAGCAGCAAGATTTAATTTGGGTGACTTTGATTCTTAAAAGAGAAAAGCAAAGCATGTGAATAAACATTGAAGTGTTCACCTCAAAAAAAAAATTCATTTTCTTTTTTTAAAAATATTTATTTATTTATTTATTTATTTAGTGTGTGTGGCCAGCTCAGCCCACCAGGGGGCGGGGCTGGCTGGCATGTGGTGCTGGGGGATTGAACCGCGGTCCCTGTGCTTTGCTAAGCTTGTTCTAAGTAGGTGCTTTAGACCACTGAGCCATCTCACCAGCCCCAAATTCATTTTCAATGAAAACAGATCTCTCAATATTACCCAGTGATCTTCTTTAGGTCATTAAAAGCCAATTTGTCCCACATTCCCCTTTTGCAATCCTTTGTGCTTTCTTCAAATTTCAAAACCAGAAATAAGATTCTTCTCTTTAAAATGTCATGACTTAAATATATAACAAAACTTTTCCAGTTATCTGAATCTATGCTTCAATTTTTTTTTTTTTTTGTCTCATTTTCTTTTATTACTGGAACAGATTTTGAGTTTACAAAATCGTTTTAAAATAGTCTTAAGGAGTCAGTTCTCTTTCAACATGAAATATCCTGAGAGGGTCAGGATCCATCTTATCCAAGTGGTATTTTCCCGCTGCGTGGAAGGTAGCAAATCATAGTTCAGGGTTTCCTGGAAGAATGTGCCAGCTCTAGGCCCATTATGTACACGGTTCAAAAAATGTGTTACCTGTCAGGAAACTGTATGTCCCACGGAGGGTTTTCATCTTCTCTCTACAGGAGAATCCGCACGCCTCGCTGACCATGTCCTTGGCCCAGACTGACTTCTGCAGGAAGCACCTATTCGATCCCCAGAGCCCCCTGTGTGTTCACATAATGCTTTCAGGAACGGTGACCAAGGTAAGTAGCTAACCTCGAGAGGAGAGATGGCTTTAGAAGAGCATCATTGTGTGGGAATGAAAGACATCTCTTTTTTTTTTTTTTAACCGGATTGGTTTTTTTGGGGGAAGGAAGGTTGTTTTCCAGGGGGGGGAAGGGGGGGGGGCCGGGTGGGTTTTTTTCCCAGGGGTTTTTTTAGGCCCTCATACAACCAATTAGTGATCCAGCTGCCCAGTTAGGATATGCTAATGTGTAAGCTATGTTTAAATGTAAACTAATTCCATAAAAATGAAAGATTTAATTAGTTGCTGCCCAGCCAGGGAGATAGCTCAGTGGTTTAAGTGCCTGCCTGGCAAGTGCAAGGTCCAGAGTTTGATTCTTGGTACCTTAAAAAGCAGAATAAATAATCAGTTGCTACCATCAAGGTGTTCAGAAGGCCTTGGTAAGGAAGCTCATGCTCGGCCTGAGCTTCTCCTCTGTCACGTTTTACGGGTATGCTATTTCCCCCGTCCCTATTAAAGAGGCTCGCGCAGCTGGGTGTGTGTGGCGATACAAGCCTGTAATCCCTGCACTCTGGAGGCTGAGGCAAGAGGATTGTTGCACGTTCAAGACCAGTCTGGGTTATAAAGTGAGCTCAAGGCCAGCCTGAGCTGCATAGCGAGACCCTGTCTCAAAAAGATGGGGAAAAAAAATGCTTAGAGCAGAGGGAGTTACTAAGAGGCCAACAAGAGGAGTGTCTGTTACTAAAAACCGGAAAGGGATTTTGAATTTGGGACAAATGCTAGAGGGAGGATGTTAAATAAATTCACAGGAAGACAGTGGACAAAATGTCCTAGTATTCAGGAGGCTGAAGCAGGAGGATCACCACGAGTGATTTCAAGGCCAGCCTGAACTACATAGTAAAACCCTGTCTCAAAAGAACACATGGGGAAAACAAAACAAAACAAATAAAACTCAGACAAGTTTGATTTTTGGTCTGGAAATTCTTGGTAGGTGGATGGATCTCTGTCACTGACTGCGCTTCACTGGCAGGAGGAGGGGGAGGAGCAGGGTCCCTGATGCTACTTCTGCAGATCTTTACGTGCACCTGTGACACTTCATGGTGATGCGTTGTCCTGGGTAGCTGAGTGGCTCAGAGTCTCTGCTTAGCTGTGAGAACTATACTTAGGATGGTTCCTACTTCACTATATCTGCTACCACCAACAATTGTTTTTTTTAATTTTTTTATGTATTTCGTACAGGTTCTAACTACAAAGCTCGGACTTGTAGTGTCCTGTTTTCAGCCTCCCCAGTGCTAGGATTACATATGTGTGCCACCACACCTGGACTTGGTGGCCCACTCAGCACACCTGCAGGTGGGGCTGGTACAGCATGTGGTGCCAGGGATTGAACCCTGGTCCCTGCACTTGCCTAAGCAGGCACTAAGTCCACTGAGCTATCTTGCTGGCCCCACCAGCAACATTTGAAATCATTAGGGTTCTCTGTATTATTGTTATGTGTTTAGTACAAGGTCTACAGGGTCTCACTACATAGATTGGACTCTAGTGATTCTCCTGTTTACAGCCTCCCAAACGCTGGGCTTGTAGGCCCCTGCCACCACACCTCAGTGAGCCCTGGAGGCGAGGCTGGGGCCGGGGCCAGGGCAGGACCAGGGCTAGGGCTTGGGGCTGGGGCTGGCACAGCATGCTGGGGATCGAACCCTGGTCCCTTGGTCTGCCTTCAGCAGACACTATAAACCACTGAGCTGTCTGGCCTGCCCTTGGTTCTCTGTATCTTCCACTTTCCTTTATTCGCTCTTGCCCCAGTAGGTACACAATCCAGATTTATAGAATGAGCCCAGGATTATTAGCTGAGTGCCAGAATCACACATTCTTAACCAAGGAGAAAGCAGAGCTTCCCTGCTATCGCCGTGCTCATTCCACATTTGTCTCTTAGGTGAATGAAACAGAAATGGACTTTGCAAAGCACTCATTATTCACTCGGCACCCTGAGATGAAAAGCTGGCCATCCAGCCACAACTGGTTCTTTGCTAAGTTGAATATAACCAATATCTGGGTCCTGGACTACTTTGGTGGAGCCAAAATAGTGACGCCTGAAGAATATTACAATGTCACAATTCAGTAAGTAGTTCTGCATCTTTCCTCTAATACTACAGCCAGCATCACTGGTCCTCAGCCCTCTAGGATAAGAGGGTGGCCTGGAGGTAGCCCGTTTGTCACGGACCCCTGTGGCAGGTGTAACGTCTGTGACACCTTCTTAGAGTAATGTCTTAGGTGCACAAAATATATGAGATTACCAAAGAAATCGCCCTGAAATCTATAAAAATACTTTTAAATATGTGGTATAGTAACATGTAAGCTTTTAAAGTTCACATTAAGTAATAAAAGATCTAGTGATGAATCTGTAACTTTACTTTCAAAGTAGGCAAGACTGAACACACAATTTTAAGGCCTCTACAGTACTGGTAATGTGATTTGGAAACATCAGTGATTTCTACATTTCTAAGAGAGGAAGTCACAGATTGTGCCTCAGGATACCTGCCAGCACGTTTCAGCTGCAGCCCACCTTTTTGTTTTCTTGGTTATAATAACAAAAACAAAAAATGAGTTTTTGTTACTTATATACATCAAGTGTAGTTTTGTATGCAACCCAAGACAATTCCTCTTGTATGGGGATGGAGTGGGGGCAAAAAGAAATTCACTGACCTGATAGCATTTTGTCCTGAGAATCAGGCCTGGTGCTCTGGAATATGAACGTTCCCCATCTAAGTCTGAGTGGATGACCTGTCCCCATTATCCCCAGGACTAAGCGCCTGGGGGTCCGGGTATGACTTATCCCAGTGGACATGGGTCCTTGAAGGGGAGGAGGTGGCCATCACGGAGGTCTGGAGAGAGAAGAGAAGCATGGGAGGGTGGGCAGTGACTGGAAGAAGGGGCAGGCAGATCCTGTGGCGGAAGGTTTGGCTTCACAGAAAGGAACGCGAAGGACTAGAATTCTTCCCACGTGACTCTGAATGCTGGTGTGACTGGCACCCGCAGACCTGATGGGAGTGCTAAGAATAACAATAACAATAGTAATAACAATAGCAGCTTGTATTTGCTGAACCTGTGGCACTGCTGAACCTGGGG
>NW_004524826.1:1058404-1066651 GCF_000260255.1 Octodon degus | reverse complement strand
TGTGTTCATGGTGCACTTCCTGGGACCACTGTTGGGGCAGATCTGAGTGGTGATACTGGGCCAGGACTGCACCCCGCACCTTACGTCATCCATGGGGTACAGAAGAAGAGAGACTATTCAAAGCTGAGTGTTATTCAGTCACTCAGAGAGAAGCCAAAAGGGGCTGGTTCTCTGAAACAGCAAGCTTCAGGGAAGCAGCCCTGAGCTGAGCCTCTGTGGCTCTTTATTTGTAACTCGAGGAGGTGAGAACAACAGTGTGAAAGAAAAACTCTGTGACATTGGTATAAGCATTTTGGTCACGGGACTGAGAAGGACTGGGATGATTAGGTCTGTGGCCCGTGCCGACGTAATCTTAAGCAAGCACACGGGGGCTGGCGGCTGGCAGAGTGCACTGGCCAAAGCAAACATTTGTGGGTAGTACTCACTTTAAACTGCTGACGACTGTCCTGCAGATCCACTGTAGACTAAGCATGTGTTCCCGGGGCCGGGGACTGCTGTTCTGTTCCCAAGGTCTCTTCCTTTTCAGGCGTACTTCCCTCACTCCTGTGGCCAGACTCTGCCCGCGGGGGCTTACAGCCTTTCACAACTGTGGCTCATGAGGGACTGCTGTGGAACAGCCCGTGGGAAAGTTTCCACCTCCCGCCATGATGCTAAATTTCTTGATGGCAAAGTGTAGGGTTTTAAAATTTGTGTTTTTAAATTCCAATCAAGACAGTGGACAGGGTGTGACCCAGAGCAGGTATTTAGGAAGCACTGGCTGATTTTCAGTCTGAAACAAAGACTCTTTGAGACAGAGTCCAACAGCCCTGGTATTTGTCCTGCTGTTGTGGTGCAGGAGAGGCCTGGTCTTCTGCTCTCGCTGGGCTGGCAGAGCATCCCACTGAGGAAGATATCGCAGCGGTGGCAAGGTCGTCGCCACGAGAGCTGCCAGAGAGGAGACCACGAGAATGACAGCCACTCTGAGGCTAAAGTCCACCCTCCCAGGACATGGGATGATAGCTGGAGCGCACTGACCTTTGTGTAAACAGCATCCCGAGGGCAGTGCTTGCTTAACAACAAAAGGACACTTTCCTTTATGTCCACACTGAATGAGTGAGTACGTAGACATCTTAGAAGTTTGCGCTACTGTGCAGATGAGTGAGTCCTTTTCGGCAGCTTGGAGATAAAATGAAATTTTCTCCTTGTCCTGAGAGGGGGACTGCAGGCACAGCAGTGTCCCCTCTGAGGCAGTAAAGCAGCTTATTAGCAGTGGGTGGTATCTGACAGCTGTCCTGTCACCAGGGCACATTTCAGAGCACCACTCAGTTTGCCTCCAGGTCTTGGGAGTGTTCTGTGACATCTGTGGTCGCCAGGGCCTGTGGAACCTTAGCCACCCACAAGGGCCTCAGACGTTCTAGAGCTTTCCCGGCTTACAGCCACCCTGGCTTGCCCAGATCACTTTGGGAAGACCCGATTTCTCCGAATACCCCGAGGTCCCTGTGTCTGAGGACCCTCAAACGTGACACCGGCAGCACTTGTTAGGCTGATCCGAGGCCTCATGGGATGACTTGAGTCAAGAGCCCTGGGCAAGCGGGCATGTGGCGTGCGCTGTCTCAGCGTGCCTGGATATGTTTGCTGTCGGCGCTGCTTCTCATAAGCATGAGCAGCGGAGCAGAGTGCAAGGGCTCCTCTGTCGCCTCTGGTGCACATGATAGTGTTTCCCAGCTGTGAAATGTGGATTGCAAGCTTGCTGGGTCTCCTTTACCTGCGGATGGGTTTCCTGACTCTGGTGGCTAAGGCTGCGACAGGAAGGAAGGTGGGGCAGGGTCATTGCCGGCTGGGCCCAGCTCCCTTCAGCCCTGGCTACATCACTGCCCTCTTTCTTTAACGTTCTCAATTGTTTTTGTCTCTTGAACCTTCAGAAATGACCTTGAAGAGATGGTGGCCATAGTGGTGGCGACTGGCCTATCTCTGGCTACATCCCAGACATGTTTACTAAAAGTCAGAATCGGAGTTGGAGAGGAGAAGCCGTTGCTAAGATGATGATTCCCATGCCTCTCGGCCACCTAGTAAAACCAGAACTGGGGAACCTGTATTTTACAAGCTCAGGCAGTTCTTCACCAGACTAAAATGGTGAAATTTAACTCAGAATCTTCAACTTTTGGCCCCCAAGTGTCTCTAGCCCTTCCCTAGAGTAAATGAACTTTAAAGGTCTGGCAGTGCATTCTTTTTTAAAAAAAATTTATGTATTTGGTACAGGATCGTGCTACATAACTCAGACTCATAGTGATCCTCCTGTGTCAGCCTCCCTGGCACTGGGATTACAGGTGTGTGCCACAACACCGAGTCGGTGGCTGGCTTGGTGCAGGGCCGGCATGACATGCATTACACCAGGGATTGAACCCGGGTCCTTGTGCTTGTCAGGCAGGCCCTTAGACCACCGAGCTATCTCCCCGGCCCTGGCAGTGCATTCTAATGAACTCTTCCTTTCTCTTTCCCTCTCTAGGTGAAGTGCAGTGGCGATTTGATCCTCATGTGGACAACTTCTCAGGGTAGCTCTTGCAACCTGGAAGGGCTTAGCATCTCCTGGGCATTCCTCAGAGTGTTGGTCGGTTTTCTGTCTTAAGCTGGTTGGTTTGCTTGCTTGTTTGCAAAATAATATTGGACCTATACTGGATTTCTTGGAAAATATGGGTCTTTCTTTTCTCTATATTTTGAAGCTGTTTGCATAGAGAAATCTTTTTCATTATAATCAAAGAAGATGTGTTTTATCAATTGAATTGTTTTTCCAGTAGTGTTCCTTGAAGAATAATTACTGGATTAGATCCCGCATTGGCTGTGGAGGTGTGCTGAGCCCTCCTGGGCCCCAGCTGCCCCAGAGATGCAGGATTGTGGGGTGGAGGGCAGGGGAGACGGGGTGCTTCTTGCTCTTGTCCCAGCATGTTAGACAAACCTGTTGTTATTAATCCAACAGAGGGCAAACTACTTCTTTTTTTTTCTTTCTTTTATGTATTTGGTACAGGGTTTCACAACGCAGCTCAGACTCGTGGTGATCCTCCTGTTACCAGCTTTCTCAGGCTGGGATTACAGGCGTGCGCCACCAGGCCCGGACTCGGTGGCCAGCTCAGCACCTCTGGGAGTGGGGCTGGTGGGGGGAGGCAGGTGGTGCCAGGGATTGAATCTCCGTCCCTGTGCTTGCCTGAGAGGCACTTAGCCTGCAGAGATATCTCCCCAGAACTGTTTTTTATAGGAAACTTTCTAGGTTTTTTACATTCTAACACAAGGCGTGTGGAAAACTCATGCTGTAATCAGCTTCCGCCATGCAAAGCACACGTGCACACTATTTTCATTTTGTGCCCCAAAATGGGATTGCGAAGGAAAGAGGATGCAGTTTTTGCGTATTTCTGATATTCTCTTCCAAGCAGAAGTATGGGCCTTCTTCAGCCAGAGCCGGAACCCTTCTGCTTCAGGCTCCCCACAGCTTTTTAAGTACAAAAGCTCACTCGAGGGATCTCAGCCTTCCTCAGCTGCACTAACTCTACACAGCTCCTGCTGCTGCTGCTGCCTAACTCAGGTCATCTCAGGGAAGATAATATGGCAGGAAAAAGTCATATTTCAGAGGAGAAGGTGCTCTGCATATGACCTGAAGATGCATGAGATTCCTCTTAAGGACATATCAAGAATTAAGCCACTGAATGCTTAAATGGAAAGGAGAAAAATCAAATATGGGCCCTCAAACTTGATAATGGGAGGATGAACTTAAATCTAGCAGACAGCTTATGCTTAAGAAAAATGATGGACATTAAACTTAGTAAAATATACCTCTTATTCAGAGCATCAATAATTCCATAAATGTATTCATTATGTATCCCAAACATGTACTAATGTATACAGAAGGATCAATAATTAAAAGCATTGTTTCAGAAAGCATTTGGACTTATTTTCTGAAGCCTAGGTATTAATATTTATCACCCCGTGCCATGGCCCAGTGTTGGAAACTTTTGGGATTTCATTGAAATGTGCTCTCTGGCCAGCTACTGGCTTTTTCCAAATGCCAAGGAAGTGACAGCACTCGTTTCTACTGCTGAGAAGCCCCTCATCCTAGAATTTGGGGCTGGCCAGAATCCTGCTGTTGTCACTGGTCCTTGGGTTCTGGGGTACCTTGTGGTAGGACCGGGATTCAGAGCATCTCCTGGCTTTCTTTCCGTACCCTCTTAACATGGGTTTTGCCTTTAGCACTTCGCAGTGCAGAACAGCATCCATATTCAAGTTGGACCCAGTTATTCCACTGGGTGGAGCCAGCTCTAGCCAACAGGACTTGGTCAAAGAATGTGGCTTTGAGGATTCTCTTCATTTGTGGCTATCAAGAATACATGAAAAGCCCATAAAAATGGGAAAATGAGTGTTCACAATTTGGCCACATTGGGAGAACATTCCCCAGCCCACCTCGAGGAGTGCATAGATGCACTGTAATTTGGGGGGTGGGTGAAGCTGGGTTTCAGCCCACCAGAGGGGCCCAGGGAGTGTAGAATCCTCCTTGTGCCAAGGCTAAGGATGGTGGTGTCCACTCTCAGCTTGAGGAAGCTGGAGAAAAACAGCGTACTTAAAATAGTTTTGGTTTTTAAAAGTCTATTTGAACCATAGCCGTCTTTACCTTGCAGGCCCGGCCAGGTTCCTTTATACTGGACCGTGTGCAACGTGTCTGTTATATTCTGAGTGGCCACGAGAGGGCAGTGTAGACTTTGTACCCAGGTGGGTTTCCTGAGCAGTCCAGCTAATCCAGTCCCTAAGAATGACACCCTGGGCAGTGTGAGGGGAGGATGGTGTTGATGGTGACACTGGAGTACAGGGAGCTCAGCAGAGGTAGGAGGAGTGGCAGAGGCCTGGCCTGCTGCTGCTGGTAGTTTTTGTGGGTTTACATCTTCCCCACTTCCACACTGGGCTTCCCAACAGGCTTGAGGTCCTATGCCCACCTGCTGCAGAGGAGGGACAGAGTCCTGAGATGAACGGGGGTAAGATGGGGACTGACGCCTGTGGCCCAGGGAGCGAGGTAGCCCCTGATTACACACAGATCAACGAGAAGGAAGCAGCCAACCGAGGAGGTACCTGAAGCTTCAGGGCCCAGGCGCCACCTTGGGCAGATCTTTGTCATGGCCATCCATCCGTTCTGCTGGCCAGGGCCAGTGGTCATTACCGAGCCACAGCCAGTAGTTGTAGTGTATTCTGTCTTCTGGTCCAGGCTTAAAGTCCTTGCCAGTATGCAGTGGGTTGGAGAAAAATCCGTTACGAAATGAAGCAAGGGTCAATGAAATAAATGCAGAAATCAACCTGGAGACTGCACATGTCCTGTCCCCCTCTTAGAAATATGCAGAGTGACAATCATAAAGTAATCAAGGAGGAGCCACTACTATTTTATGAAGAGGTGAGCTTTCCAACATCGCACCCTCCCTGTGTCGTGTGGGCTCCGCTGTATTACCCGAAACTCAGACACTCAAGCTGGATGGCTATACGTTTTCATCTGGGATTATAACTGAAGGCCTTTTTGAAATGAAAGGTGATCTTAATGCATCAGTACTTTGGTTGGGGTTTTTTTTTTGTGTGTGTGTGTGTGTGTGTGTGTGTGTGTGGTTTTTTTGTTTTGTTTTGTTTTTTTCATTTATGTTTTTGGTCCAGGGTCTCACTACACAGCTCGCCTCACAGTGATCCTCCTGTTTTCAACTTCCCCAGTGCTGTGATTACAGGCATGCACCACCATGCCTGGACCTGGTTGCCAGCTCAGTGTGCCCCAGAGGCGGGGCTGGTGTAGCATATGGGATTGAACCCTAGTCCCTAAGCTTGCCAAAGCAGGCACTTAGTCCACTGAGCTATCTCTCCAGTCCTAATACTTTGGGGGTTTTTTTCCCCCTTCCTGTTGTAAGATATATAAATATGTATATCTGTGTGTGTTGAAAATATGGCAAATAAGGATTCCAAGTTCATCATCTCACCAGCTAGCGTGGCTGTTAATTTTTGTATTTTCTTCAATCTTTGTTGAAATGTTTCAACAAGGCCAGGATCCTGCTGCATCGGACTGTGAGTCACACTTCCTCCTTCCACTTTATTGTACCCTCCTGTTACCAGAAGTCACTCACCAGGATAGCTTAGAAGGGCTGCCAGATCTTTCCCCAGGTCAGTATACCTAGGCTTCAAAACAACCATGTTGGGACTTTGTTGCTAGGGCCCAAAACTCAAGTCAAAGTAATTTTTTAAAAACAGGAATTCACTCATATTAAAATACACTTTTAAGGGTCAGGGGTATAGCTCAGCGGCACAGCGCCTGCCTGGCAAGTGCAAGGTTCTGGGTTCAATTCCTGATGCTAAAAAGAAAAAAAAAAATAAGGAAACATGATTATATAGCTATCCTACAATATGCGGACTTGAATTCCTTTGGGTACATGCATACCAAGAAGTAGTACAGCTAGGTCATGTGGTGGTTTTAGTTTTAGATTGTTTTTTTTTTTTTTTTTAGGAACTTCCATATTGATTTTCACTGTGACTCAACTAATTTCCACCAGCAGTGTGGAAGGGCTCCAGGATTTATTGTGTTTCTGTATTCTTGACAATTGACATTCTGATTGGGGTGAGATGGACTCTCAGTATAGTTTGATTTGTATTTCCTCGATGGCTAAAGATATTGAACATTCCCCCTGTGTACTTATAAGCCATTTGTACGTCCTTGGAGAAGCTTCTGTTCATTTCATTTGCCCAATTATTGATTGGACTCCTTGTTTTGTTTTTGTTTTTGGTGTTAAGCTTTCTGAGTTCTTTTTATATTCTAGATATTAATTCTCCATCAGAGGACTAGCTGGCAAAGATCTCTCCATTCTGCAGGCTATCTCTTCACTCTGCTTTTTTTTGTTGTTGTAGAAACTTTATTTTGCACTTGGCTGGGGAAATGGCTCAATAGAATAAGCACTTCCCTGGCAAGCACAAGGGCCTGAGTTCAATCCCTGGTTCTGCAAAAAAAACAAAACACACACACACACACACCACAAAATATGTACTTGGTCTTAGCTAAAAGGCTGAGAAGTGATTAGAAACTTTGTTTTGATGTACTCCCATTTTGTCTGTTCTTGTTGGGACCCAATTCAGAAAGTCTTGCTTGTGCTTCTGGCTTCAGTTGTTTTCCTTATATTTTCTTCTAGCAGTTGAAAGGGGACTTTTGAGAGGAAAAAGGTAAAGTTAACTGAAAGGATACTGTGTGGGCCAAAGTAGCCTCTTAGCATTTAGCTAGCTTCCCGCTTTTCCCTTTTAGAGAAGGATCTGTATGTATATCTTATGGATTGATTATTTCCTTGGATTTTCTGCAGTGGAATTTCTAAGCCCAAAGCTGTCGTTATTTGTTACAAATGGCTTTTAAGAATTTATGTAAATGAATCATCCTGTATATAGCGTGTGACAGTGCTCACTCTGTGTCCTGAGTTTGATAGGTAAAAAACCCAGTATATTATTTTAATTGGTGATTTTAAGTTCCTGCTCTTGTGGAGCCCAAGGTGACTACAGGGCAAGGGTCACAGCTGGGAACTTCCAGGCTTTGCTCCCGGGGCCTGTGGTGCTGGACACTGCCATCGCTGGCAGGTGGATGTCTCTACAGTCCTGAACATTGCTCTAGTTACTCTTAGCTTGGTGTCCTCAGTCTTGAGGTGGATGGGACAGGCCAGGAAAACTCAGGGCTAAGAGACGCTGTAATACAGACGAACATGCCTGTGTGCAGAGCTGGGGCGGGCTGGGACCCAAAGTTTTAAGGTAATCAGGGAGACAAAAAGTGGAATTTCCTTGCCTGCTTTCTGCCGCTCTTTCTTCTGTCTACTGCCTGGTGACCCGCTCTGTAGTTACAGTCTACAGAGGGTCGAGGCGTCAGTATGATGTGAATTCCCCGTGAATTTGGGGAACACAGTTCAGTCAGAACAGTTAGATGTGGAAGAAAATCAGTGCTTAGGGTTCATCCTCTTTATTCTTCCCCCAAATTTCCTCTCCTCACTCCCAGGCCCACCCAGGCCACAGGATTCAGTGGCGGCGGCGGCAGCAGTTCCTGGTTTTAGACCATTGTTCAGGGTGCACGTGCGCAGACCTCATCCCACATGGAGGTATCCAGGTAAGGGACAGGCAGCGGCAGCCCACTCACTCACCTGCCCTGCTCTGAGCAGCGTGCCCATCCAAAATCACAGCTGCATGCTGAGCTGGTGGCACCTTAGCCCATTTCCTACTCTAAGAGGCCTTTGCTTCCTG
>NW_004524826.1:1046765-1054430 GCF_000260255.1 Octodon degus | reverse complement strand
CCTGAGTTTGATCCCCGGTACCACAAAAAAAAAAAAAAAAAAAAAAAGGCACATAAATAAAAGTAAGGATCATCCCAGCGCTTTATTTTACAAAATATGCCCATGTGTTCTAATCCAGCTCTGCCACTTAGCTGGAGGTGCAGGCCAGGCTCCTCAGAGGTCAAGGGTGGCACCCAAGACAGGTGTGTAATCAGTTGCTCTTTGCACCTGGCAAGGTCAGGAACGACTCGAAATCATTGTGTCTGTAGGAGTGTACCGGAGTGCAGAACCGGGCATCTTCTGGAACACAATGTGGTTGTGAGGTGGCACTGTCCTGTGACAGCCGGGGGCACGCCCTCGCTGAGCCCAGGAACGCTGGGATCCTGGATGCGGTTCAGGTTCACCTGTTCCGGAGCTGAAGCTGAACCGCAGTTCCACGAACTGGACGCTAGGGGTCCCCGTGGGGCCGCAGCGCAGCGCAGCTCCCAGGCCAAGGCTACGTGTGCCAGCAGGTTGCGAGATCCTGGCTTCAGCCTTCTTCGCGTGCCAGACGCATTGCCCTGCGGGGGCCCAGCCCCTCTCTGTCCTGGGTAGCTTGCTTTCTTCCCTTTAAGTTAGTGGCCAGGCTGAAGAGCTGTCCAGGGCTAATGCTGGCACCTTGCGTCCTCAGAATCGGCCCCTAGAGCTTGCTCCTAGGGCACAGTGGCCTTTGGGGAAGGTCTCTGGGGCGGGCTGGGCTCGCTGAGAACCTCCCTTGGTGGGGAGTGACTGGTCATCTGTCCCTCAGAGCATCTCCAGCACAGCTGTTAGGTAGTAGGCCGCAGGGACAAAGGGAGGCCGAGATAGCATGCTGTACCTGTTAGAGTTAAGAAACAAAGACCTTGGTGTCAAAAACAAGTATAATCGGGCACTAGGTGTTCAACCCAAATCACACAGCCTCTACTTCTAGAACAAGGTACATCCATTCCTGGTCCCCATAGCTTATGGTCCATGATATCAGGAAAGGAAATGGTTTTAGATTTAGAATTTCTTTCATAAGTTTCTTCCCTAAATTTCTTAGATGAGGGCCAGGGAGATAGCTCAGTAGAATAAACGCTTGCCTGGCAAGCACAAGGGCCTGAGTTCAATTCCTGGTTCTTTTTTAGTGTGTGTGGAACCGGGGATTGAACTCAGCCCTTACGCTTGTCAGGGAAGTGCTTATTCCACTGAGCCATCTCCCCGGCCCACAATCCCTGGTTCTGAGGAAAAAAAAATTTTTTTCTTAGATGATTGAGCCCCATAGATGAACACTGGTCTGAAAGAGACAGAAAGACTTCTGCAATTCCAAGGTAATCCTAAGTGAAACGCAGAGATGCATCCTGATTTCCCCTGCTCCCCAGCCCCAGGAGTGCCTCTTACGTTCTTATGTGCCTAAAGAGACAGCCAGACTTCACCTGGGCAGAAGCTTCTGTGGCATTGTCCACTCGCTGTTAAAGGTTCTCTCTCTCTCTCTCTCTCTCTCTCTTGCTCGCTCTCTCTCACTCTCTCGCTCTCCTTTTCTCTCTCGTTCTCTCTTTCTCTCGCTCTCTCCCTCTCTCGCTCTCGCTCTCTCTCACTCTCGCTTTCTCGCTCTGGCTCTGGTTCTGGCTCTGGCTCAGTCTCTCTCTGCCTGCTTTATAGTAAACTCTGCCACATAGTCTCCTATGTGTCTTGACTGAGTTCTTTCCTCAAGGGCATAACATGCCCAGGGGGTGTCAGGACTCAGCCTCCCAGTGATAGTCAGGGCCCCGCAGGCTGAGAGCCTGGCCCTCCGGTGGAACAACTGCTCCCTCCAGCAGTGAGGAGCTGGGTGGGGGCGGCAGATCAGGCTCCCTGCAGCCCCTGGGCCGGGCTGGGCAGGGTGCACTGGAGAGGCAGGAATCGCGGCACCTCAGCACAATTTCTAGCGGAGGACACCTGTAGGGACATTTAGTTCAGCTCTTTTATCTTACTGCGGAGAATATCAAGGGACTGAGAGGCTCAAGGTCACAGAGCGTGTGACGGACGAAGCTGGGACCAGATTCCAGGCTGGACCGTTCCCAGATGGCCGCTGTCACACAGTGCAGAGCAAGTGGAGCTGACAATAATGCTTGGGAGCCTGGAGGTCTCTGTTCCTAACCAAGCCAAGGCAGGCACAGGAGCTTGGACACTGAGCTCAAGAAGAATTGAAGAGAGCTGCTTGCATCCCTACTCTGGAGACTTGGGGACTGTTCTCCCTACAGAGACCATGATCCACACCTTGTTTGTGGCTCCCATCATTCCTAGAAGATTTTTGCCCAGAGCTTAGGCTGCCTAACATTTTATAACCCACTAGCAACCACAAAGAGCAGTGAGGAAAGGAGTCCCATCCCTAGGCCAGGGCATGGCCTTGGTCATTTTATTTATACTGCCCGCAATGCAGCAAAGCCAGCAGAGGGTGCCAAAGCAGGGGAAAGGGTTTTAGATACTTGACACCTTGTTCAGAAACAACATTGGGGCTTAGAGCTGTGGCTGGAATTTGGACTGGACCTGGTCTGCCTGTTCTGAAGCTCATGTCCACGATAGTGGACCAGCAGCTAAAAAACTTGAGTTCCAGTCCTGAGTCAGCTTTGCAGCTGTGGGCAAATTCTCGGTTTCCTCAACTATAAAGTGGAAACTGCACATCAGTAGTGACCATCCCACTGAGTCATCAAGAAGACTGAAGTGACAAAGAATATGACAATGCCAAGCAAATCGAAGGTTCCCTCTTAAAGCAAGAAATGTTCTTTTTGCAGTGGAAAGTTTGGGCTGTCAGCAGCAATATTTAGTAGGCTGTAATTCATCTAATCTGTTCCTTATACGTGAGTAATCTTCCTCATGCCACCAGCTTGATCTTGCTATCTTTTTCTTTCTTTCTTTTTTTTCTTTTGTATCTTTCTGTAGGACTTTATTTTCATTTACTTCCTTGGTGTGTTTGAATATCTTGCCTTCCTAGTATTGAGCTAGAAAACAAAAAACCAGTGGCTTAATTTGCTTGAGCCCAATTAGTCATCTGAAGAGAAGGACCCAGGAGGGTGCCTGCCAGCTCTGTGGCTCAGGCCAGCTATGATGTTTGTTAACCTGTCTTCAGTGGTCATGCTGTTCTGGCAATTGCAATAGTCAAGACTGTTCCAAATACAAGTTACAGAATCCAGAGGTTGGCAGCCCAGAGTAGAAGGACCGTGGAGAAGGCCGGGAATCCCTGTGTGCAAGAAAAGCTCGGCCCAGTGTGTCCATCTTCTGCCCTGCCCTCCTCTGTGTCGGCCTCATCCCTGGGCAAACTTGCTCCAAAGGGTGGGAGATGGATACTAGGCACACCTGATCCTCACGGAGAAAGGGGGGGGGGTTCGTCTTCTCCAGCTGGTACTGGAGAGATAGAGTTCTAGGGTGGCCTACAAGATTTCCATTCCTTGGTGTGCTTGCCCCAGGGGATCCCTCTGATTATGGGAGAGCCTGCGAAGGGGACAGCTAGCACATTCTGTTGTAGTACATGGTAGAGGAGAAAATTGGCTGGGGAGGACCCAGCCTACTCAGGCAACCCCTTTCTCAGCAGGTCTTTCTAGCTAGGTGTACAGCAGAGAGATGCACTGTGATTGGCTCAAGAGAAGACAAACAACCACACCCTGAATTGTCACAGGGGTCATGTGGCAAGGAAGTGCAGGCATCCTCTGGGATCAGAGAATCCCTAGCCAACAGTTAGCAAAAAAAACAAGGGCCCCAGTCCTACAATTTAGGGACATAAATCTTCTAACAACCATCACTATTGGAAGAAAATGCTGAGCTTCAAATCCTAACTGTAGCCTCAGCTAACACCTTGGTTTCAGCTAAGTATCTGAGTAGAAAGTCCAGCCAGGTAACTGGACTTAAGAGCTGCATTATGGTGAGACTATAAATGTGTGTTGGTGTGAGTCACTAAATTAGTAATCACTAGTGATGTGGAAATAGAATGCTCATATGACTTCCAAAACCCCCTTATGTCAGTTGTACCATTTGGGTTGCAAGCTACAGAACCAACTTTGGATAACAAGTAGAAAATAAGTCTATTGAAACAGTGCCCATATATTCAGAAAACATGGACAGCTTTTGGGATGAATCCAAGCAGGAGAAATGAATCCAGGTATTTCTGGGCCTCCCTTCCTCTTTGAAGATTTAAATTTCAGGGGAAGCAGCTGATTTGGGTCTTCCTGTCCCTGGCTCCTGCCTTCTTTCTCTGCGTTCTGTCTGCGATGAGGAGAGTGGCTTTCCTCCACCATGTCCTTTCTGCCTTGGAACCAGAGGACCACAGGCAGAACCCTCTGTGGGCACAAGCCTCTCTACCCTTTTATGCCATGGTGCCTGGTCTTTTGTCCAAGGAAGGCAAAGTGACTAAGAGGAAATGTAGCCAAGGATTCACAGGGAAGGGAAGTCTGTGCCGAGTTTGAAAACCAGTTTCTCAGGGTAGAAAAAGGAAGAGGAAGGTTTCAGGAAAGGGGTTCTAGGAACCAAGGCTGGGTGTTCTGGAAGGAGGTGCCTGTACACATTGAGCTGCTGACAGGATGCTGAAGAGCTGAGGACCCCTGGGGGTTGGCTGAGACCCTGTGGGCACCAGCATCTCCCTGCTCAAGGTGGCTGCTTCAGAAAGCTCTGTGTGGGGACAGAAGCACACACTGGGCCTCCTGCAAGTCCAGAACAGCCAGCTGAGGGTGTGGACAGAAGCAGAGTCTCTGCGCTGGGTGCTTAGGTCCTGGGGAAGCTGCCCCAGGGGGTGTTGGTAGAAGTCACCTCTGGTAGCCCAAGGATAGAAGCCACTCTTCTCTGTGGTGCTTCTGTCTCAGATGATGAGAAATGGGAGAACTATGAGACCTCCCTGCTCTGGCCCTGCTGCCTGGACAGGAACCGCTGAAGGAGAATTCTGAGGAAAGGCAGAATTCAGGGAGGGGGCCGTTAGGGGCATGAGGCCTGGGGAAGCAGCAGACCTTAGCCAGACAGAGAAGCTGCAGCTCCTCCATCCAGCTTCCTGCCAACTCGGTTTTCGTGCACCCAAGAGCAGAGATGGGGAGTCAGAAGGTAGCAGCAATGGTGCTGCTCTTTCCAGTCTCCAGACTCTGGGCTGACTGATGCCCTCATGTGGAAAAGGGGTGGCCCCCACAGCTCCTGGCTTGCTTGTGCGTGCAGGCCTCCTCTCCTAGCACGATCTTCAGCAGGGTGCCCACTGGTCCTCCCTGAGCTCATCAGTGTGGACAGCAGGATATGAAGCTGGATTGGCAGCTGCGGGCTGCTGAGCAAGAGGAGCCCGTGGGGTGTCAGCCCCATTCGAGGCTCTGAGTCAAGGTTGAGGTCCCCCCTAAAGTCATGAGTTTGTAGCTCTCCCCAAAAGGGGATAAGAGATCTTGAAGAGGCCCAGTAGTATTTCTCATCTTTATAGGTATTCACAGCTCCTGGCCCTCATGTTCAGGTGCCCGGCTTCCCTCAGCACTGGGCCTACTGTATCCTCCACAGGTCAGCCTGGTTCCACTGTGTACACCACAGCAGGGCTGGCTGTGTGACCAGGTACTTTCTGCATGTGCCCAGAGCCCTGGCCCTTCTATTTTATTGAGAATTATTTTGCTAGCCTGTTAATCATACCACGCCAGCTCCTATGTCACCTTGTCCCCCTGGAAACAATGGTGGATCCCAGAAAGGCATGTATGAACCAAAAGGAACCAAACAGAGCATTTCCTGAGATTGATCAGGGGATTCTGAGTTGTCTGATGATTTGTCAATGTGCCACAGCTATCCCAAACATGGTGGCTTTGAATAACTCTTAGTTGTTTCTCATTCAGTGGGTCAGCAGCTTAGCCTGGCTTTAGGTTCAGTCCAGCTTGACTGGCCTCACCTGAGGTCTCTCATGTGGCTGGACTGATGGCCTGTGAAGGCCCTATTTGCCTGGAAGTCAGTGTAGGCCATCAGCAGGGTCATTCCAGGCTACCTCAAGCTTCCACACGTGGAGACTGGATTCCCAAGGTAGCAGGAGATATGGTGAGCTCTGGTGTGCAAGGGCCACAGAAAACTTCAAGGTTTTTTTTAATATAATTTGAGATGAGAAAAATAATATGCTTGTGTACTGGTAGGAATGATACAGTTTGGAAGAAAGCATTGACAAGGTGGAGAGACGAAAGAGAATGTTTGGAGCAGTGTTCTCAGGAAGTAAGCGGGCATGGAACCCAGTTGAAGGTTGGGTTTTAAAAAAGTGTGTTCTTCCTAGTTGTGGTCGTAGTTTATCCTACTACGATGTTGATAATTTTTCTTTTAGAAATTGTTAGCTGCCTCCTTTTCCATGAGCTTTCTATTCACATCCTTCCCTTGTTTTTCTAATGGTTATTGACATTTCCACCAAATTAAACATTTTGTGAAGATGCGATTCTTTTATTCCCAGTTCCTTTTTAAACACGGAGCAGTGTTTGACACCTGGTGGTTACTAAAAAGTATTAAATACTGTATAGGCGCTCTTTCTGTACTAAGGAACCAGGCTGTTTCTTATAGTGCAGTAAGTACCTTTTCTCAGCATATAATTTGACTTTGACATGTATTACAACTTGTCTGCAGACCAACTTAGATTTTGTAGTATTTCCCATAAATAAAATCATTTAGATACTTCCGGGAATATGACAGAGTGGTAAGTAGCACAGAAAAAATCCTCTTTGAGATTTGGTGTCCAGATGCTAGAATATAGCCACGTGAGGAAGAGAAGAAGGAGACGAGTGGGTCCCCAGGACTCAGGGAGGATTTGAAGGAAGAATTTAAGCTCGTGAAGAGAGCGAAGAGCGAAGAGGCGGCAGGTGGCACTTTCTCCCTGAGCCTGGACTCACTGTGTGGGAGGGATGGCTCGAAGCTGCAGACCCACGGTAACCACTGCTGGCCCTAGAGGCCTCTACAGAGAAGCATTCCAGTGGGACAGAGCAGCGGTCACAGCAGACAGCAGTGGCTAGTGAGTTACTCGAGTTTAGATGTGCCCCAGAAGATGGTGATTGGGTGGCAGGCGTCTTAGAGGGAAGCCAGCTGAGCGCAGGACAGCTGTGGGCTGACTCCCTCTACTGGCTCCCAGTGTCAGGGTGAGGCTGCCAAGTTCAGGTCCGCAGGAGCTCAGGGAGCCAAGGGCAAGCTGGCAGGAAGCTGAGTTCAAGCTGGCAGGAGGCACACAGGATGCTACTGGCTGAACAAATCAGGTTCCAGCCTCACAGCCAGAAACCAGCCCAAATTTCAGTGGAACAGAAAGTGCAGCATTGCTAGGATTATCCACTGCACCATCAAAAAGCTGTGGCTGGCTGGCTGGGATTAGTCAACTTGGATCTGGATTCTGTCTGTCTGTGTTGTCTATGAGTGACAGTAGAGACATGCTTTGAAGTGACTTTTTTTTTATTTTCTTTTTTTAAATGTATTTGGTACAGGGTCTAGAGGGTCTCACTACGTAGATCAGCCTCATAGTGATTCTTCTGTTTTCAGCCTCCCAAGCACTGGGATTACAGGTGCACGCCACCACGCACAGTCCCAATCGTCATCTCAGCATGCCCTGGGGGTGAGGTCAGCTTTCTGCGATCAAACCCCGGCCCCTGTGCAGGCACTTTAGTCTGCTTAACTATCTGGCTGCCCTGTTTTTTCTTTTCTTGATTGTTCTTTTTTTTTATGCGCAGAATATATTTATTGAGAGAAAGA
>NW_004524826.1:1040958-1046335 GCF_000260255.1 Octodon degus | reverse complement strand
GGTCTTGAGGTGTGGCCCATATGGGAGTGTCTGTCCCTTCCAAGTTGCAAAGTCACCTTGTCTTCCATCTTGTCTCCTTGAGGGCCTGGCCCTGTCTAACTGCCTATATATTTCTATCTAACTCGGCTGCCTACAACATTCCGCCCTCTGAAGAAGTAACCCGAACTGCCGTGAGGGAACTATGGGCGATGACCGCTCTGGCTGACATTTCAAGCAGAAATGTCCACAGCTGCTAGAGAAGGAAAAAGAAAGTGTTTATGCTGGAGTCTTGATTGTTCTTGTTTTTACATGTGTGTTAACATGGTTTCTAGTTCTAGTCCTATTGTTCTGTCCTGTTACTGTCCTTCTTCTCTCTTTTTCTCTTGTCTTCTGTACTAGTTTCCCAAAGGTTCCATAATCTTCCTTTGTTCTCCAGCTGTGCTTCTGATTTCTTCCTATTCTTCTATTTCTCTATTTTTCTCCAATCCCTTTTAAAATTTTCTTCTATAAGGATAAAATTACAATAATTAGGGCTTAGTTATTACATAGAATTTTCTGGTTCATTTTAGACTTTGTTATATAACCACAAATCTAGTTCATATTGTTAAAGATGGCAAATTAATAGCTACAAGAGTTTGTTACCAAAAAAGGGGGGGTGGGGAGATGGCTCAGTAGAATAAGCACTTGCCTAGCAAGCACAGGGGCCTGAGTTCAATCCCCAGTTCCACCAAAAAAAAAAAAAAAAAAAAAGAGTTTGTCATTTTTCTTGGATATGTTTGATGCTATTGTTATTGTTGATTATACCACTTTAGCCAAGATGACATAATTCTTCTAAATAGTTATTCTTCCTGGTATACCAAGACTCAGATTACATAAGGGTCATAAGCAATACTATAGGCCAGTGCCAAAGAACCAAGGGCTAGGCTAAGTAGGCAGCAACTTCTCATTCCCAATAAATTGAAGAGGCCCATATTTTGCAACAGATTCAAAATTCAGAAGCCAGTCACACCTGGACAACATCTTCGAGAAGTAGCCATTTCCTAAGGGTTCTAAATACTAGCAATAAAGATACACACCATAACAATTTAAAAGCATCAACCCAGAAATTAAACTAAAAAGAAAGAAAAAGAAGTGAGAAGACACTTAAACAAGATGCAACCCCAGACTTCCAGTTTATCAAAGGCAAACCCAGGGGACAACTTCAAAGCCACTCACCTGGACTCTCTGCAAAAGTAACAATGAAAGTAACAAAGTAGATGCATGAGGTTCTAGAAAAATCAAACCAGAAATAATTTCTTAGATAACTATAGAGAAGGTGATCATAATGAAAGACATGCTTTGTAACTCTATTGCAGATATAGATAGAAAAAACAGAGGAGCTTAGGAAAATGGTAGAACTCATGGATGCTTAACATAGGAGAGAAATGGAATTCATGAAACAGATTCTAAAGTGTATGCATGAGATTAAAATTCCATTGAAAAAAAATTCTATTGAAAGTATACACAAGCAGAATGAGCCAATGTGAGGACAGAATCTCAGATATAGAAAATGGAATTGTGGTTAGCAACATAAAAAAAAAAAAAAGAGTTCTTAAAAATAGCAGGGGATCATAAAAAAAAAATCAATGGAAGAGCTGCCAGGGGATACAAAGAAGAATAACATAAAATTCATCAGAATCAATGAAAAACCAGGATACAGCACAAATGACCTAAACAACCTGTTCACAGAGTAATGGCAGAAAACTTCCAAGCAAGAAAAGAGAATCTGATCTACAGGTAAATGAGACATATAGAACTCCAATTAACCATGATTTTAAAAAAATACATGATGGCATTTAACATACATGATTTCAGAAATTCCACACTGGATTATTAAAAGATTGTTAAAAACTATTAGAGAAGAAATAGTTTACCAGAAAGTCCATTAGAATGACAGCAGACTTCTCAGCATATTCCTGCAAGTCAAGAAGAGCTTGTAGTAATGCATTTCAAGCCTAAAATAAAACAACCTTGAATCCAGATTGATAAACTTCACAACATTATCATTAAAAATTGATAGAAAATAAAATACTTCCATGACAAAGAAAGCCTGAGAAAATTTATAATCAACAAATCAGCACTACAAACTGCTCTGAAGTATATTCTAGAAAGAGATAACAAGGACTACACCTCAGGGCCGGGGAAATGGCTCAGTGGAATAAGTGCTTCCCTGGCAAGCGCAAGGGCCTGAATTCAATTCCCAGTTCTGACAAAAAAAAAAAGACTGCACCTCTATGAATTGGTATTTGGTGCATACATATTTATGATTGTTATCTCTTCCTCTTGGATTGTTCCTTTATAAGGATGTAGTGAAATTGAAAGGGAAGCAATACTCCTAAATTCATTCCTGAAAGCAAGCATTACCCTGAAATCAAAACCAGAAAAGATTCCAACCAAAAAAGATCACTACAGGCCTATATCCCCAATGAACACAGAAGCAGCAATCCTCAGTAAGATACTGGCAAACAGGATGCAGCAAATCATCAAGTAAGTTGTAGACCATGATCAAGTAGGATTCATCTTACAAATTCAGGGATAGTTCAATGTAAGTAAATAAATAAATGTAATACACTATATTAACAGAGCAAAGGACAAAAACCATATGATCATCTCAATAGATGCAGAAAAATCATTTGACAAAGTCTAACACCCATTATTGAGAAAAACACTGAAGAAAATTGGAGTAGATGGTCTTCATCTCAATTTGATTAAAACCATCTATAACAAAGCAACATCCAACATCATAGTAAATAGACAAAAACTGAAAGCTTTTACTCTAAAAGCAGTAACAAGACAAAAAAAGTCTATTGTCATCACTCTTATTCAATATAGTTTTGGAAATATTAACCAAACAAATTAGAAAAGAGAAAGAAATAAAAGGAATAAAGATAGGAAAAAAAGAAGTTAAATTATTATTTTCAGATAATGTGATACTCTACATAGAAGACCCAAAAAAACTTTATTAAAAGATTTCTAGATTTAAAACCCAAATTCAATAGTATAGCTTGATACAAAGTCAATATTCAAAAGTCTGTTAACAAGATCTACTTCCTGTACACAAATAGCAAACTTGTAAAGAGAGAAATTAGGAAAGCAATACTTTTCATGATAGTATCACCCCAAAATCAAATACTTAGGAATCAATCTGACAAAAGAAGTGAAAGACCTCTACGTTGAAAACTAGAGTACTTTGAAAAAAGAGATTTAAGAGAATATCAGAAAATGGAAAGACACTTCTTGAGTAGGAAAAACCAATATAGTGAAAATGACCATACTTCCAAAATTGTCATACAAATTTAATGCAACCCTGGTCAAAATTCCAAAAGCGTATCTCACACAATTAGAGAAACCAATCCTAAAATTCTTTTGGAACCAGAAGAGAACTACAATAGCAAAGGTAATTCTGGGCAACAAAGGCAAGGCAGGGGCATCATAATCCCTGACCTGAAATTATATTACAAAGCTACTGTGATGAAAACTATATGGTACTGGCAAAAACAAAACAAAGCAAAAAACAGACCTGAGGATCATTGGAACAGATTAGAAGATGCAGAAATAACCGCAGATGTACTCAGTCACTTTATCTTTGACAAAAATGCCAAACATATTCACTGTAAGAAAGGCAGGCTCTTTAATAAATGGTACTGGAAAACTGGGTTTCTACATGTCAAAGATTAAAACTAGATCTATATCTTTCACCACACAGTAAACTAAAATTGAAATGTATCAGAGAAAGATCTAAATATTAAAACAGAAACACTAAATCTGCTACATGGTAATATACATAGAAATCTTGAAGACATTCGTGTAGGCAAAGACTTTATGAACAAAATCCTGATCACATAGGAAATACCTCATAGAATCAACAACTTCAAGGGGCTGGGGAGATAGCTCAGTAGTATAGGCACTTGCCTGACAAGCACAAGGTCCTGAGTTCAATCCCTGATACTGAAAAAAAAATCGATCATCTTACTAAAAAGCTTTTTCAGAAACTATCAACAGAGTGAAGAAAGAACCCATATTTTTGGAAAAATTCTCGGTAGCAGTTCCTCAGACATATATATAAAGAATATATAAAGAACTCAAAAACCCAGATCCCCCAAATGAAAGACCCGGTTCAAAAATGCGCATCTTGAAAAACTACATACTTCTCAGATAAAGCAAAAATAACAAATATATTAAAATATGTTCAACATCGCTGGTCACTTGAAAATATAAATTAAAACAGTCTAGAACAAATGACTTATTAAGAAATTAACCAATAATAAACACTGGTGGGGCTGTAGGGGTAAAAGGAACCCTTCTGCAATGTTGGTGGGAGTAAGACTGGTGCAACCACTATAGAAATCAATGTGGAGAAAAAAATGTGGAAAAAAATAACACTGGGTATTGCCCTTCTTGATTTCTTCCCAAAAGAATTAGAAGCTTCATACCACAGTGACGTATGCACACCCATGTTTATAGATGCACAATTTGGAATAGCTTAATCTTGGAAACAGCACAAATGAGCATCAACTAATGAATTTGTAAGAAAGATGTGGCTATTTTATATAATGGAGTGCTAGTCTGCCATACAGAAGGATAAGCGATTTGTAGGTGAATCGATGCACCTTGAGACCATACTCTCAGGTGAAATAAATGAGATGCACATGTGTAAATACCACTTGATTTCTCTGGTGTGAGACAACTAAAATGTAAGGACCAAAATGTGTAATAAATATTGGAAAATGGGAAGAAAATGTTCAAATGAGGAGATCGAAAGGGAGGGGAAAAGGAAAGAAGGGACAAGAACAGAAGGATAGAAAAAATGAAAACAAAGCTTTTGTAAATAAAGAGGGGGATGAAGGGAAGGGAGGGTCATGGGAAAAAAGAAGAATCAAGCTGTATCATGGACCGATACAAATTCCCTTTGATGTATGTTATCACTATGTATATCTAAAATGTACCAATAGAACAAAAGTAAAAACTGAAAAAGAATCACCTAATAAGTATTCTTCTTACCTGGCTTCTCTCACATGATATAATGATTTTGAGATTCATCCATGTTGTTTTTAGTAGTTTACTCCTTATTATTGTTGAGTATTCTTTAGTTGAATGGAGGTGCCATGATTTGTTTTTCTGTTCATTTATTAATGGACATCTTGAAGGTTTTTAGTTTTTGGCTACTATCAATCAAGTTGCTATGAATATTCATCTATAAATCTTCATATAGATTTAATATCTTCTTTTCTCTTGGGTAGATACCTAAGAATGGAATGGCTGGATCAGATGGTTAATATGTGTTTAGCTTTTTAAGAAACTGCCAGGGGCTGGAGAGATGGCTCAGTGGTCTAAAGCACCTACTTAGAACAAGCTTGGC
>NW_004524826.1:1024551-1040538 GCF_000260255.1 Octodon degus | reverse complement strand
AATTCATGGTTATCTTTCTGTCTCAGCCTCCCAAGTACTAGGATTACAGGCATGCTCCACCATACCTGGCTCTGATGGCATCTTTCAGTAAAGGAAAGTTTTAAATTTTGATGCAATTGGATTCCACTTTTTATTGTATTATTTGTGCTTTGTTTATTCTATCAAAGTTTTTTTCTTCTTTATATTCTTCTAGAAATACAGTTTTTACTCTTACATTTAGGCCTAGAATTATTTTAGATGGTTTTTTATATATGGTTTGAGAAGGTAACATTTTTATTGCATATAAATCATATAGTTGGGCTAACACCATTTACTGAAAAGTTTTTCATTTCTCCACTAAAGGTGTTTTGACACTTTCACTAAAGTAAATTGGCTGCTTATGCCTCTAATGTGTGCATACTACATAGTAATTTTATCACTTTATAATGTTTGATATAAATTAACCCAATCTCCTTTTTCTTCTGAAGAATTTTCATGCCTTTCTTTCATTTGTTCAGTTTTATATTAAGATATAATTTATGTAACATTAATCCCACTATTTTCAAATGTAAGCACAATGGCTTTTAGCACATTTGCTGTGTTCTATACCATCATCTAATCCCAGAACATTCTCGTCATCCCCCAAAGAAACCTCAGTCCCACCAGCAATTCATCTAGTTTCCTGCTCTCTCAGTTCCTGCAACTACTAATTTACTTTCTGGCTGAGTGGGTCTGGCTACCCTGGGTACATCACAGAAACGGAGTCCTGCAGTGGGTGGTCTTCACAGCCTGGGTCCTTTCACTAGCGTAATGACTTCAGTGTCATCCATGCTTGAGACAGTACCATGTCAGAATGTTTTGTTCCTTTCCATAGCTGTCATATTGCAGTGGTTGAATCTGCCCCAGGTGCTTATTCCTTCCTCAGCTGTGGTCATTTGAGTTGTTTCTAGTTTGGAGGCTTTTGAATAAGAACATTGTGTGTGTGAATTTTGTGTGAACATATGTTTTCTTCTTGGATATGTACTTAGCAGTACAGTTGCCAAGTTGCTGGCTCTGTGTTTAAATTTTTGAGGAATTGGTTTTTTACAGTTGCTTCACCATTTTACATTTCCACCAGGAAGGTGATGACGGTTGCAATTTCTTCACATCCTTGCCAACACGTGTATATTCTGGGGTTTTTTTCCAAGTGGGTATGAAGTAGTATCTCACTGTGATTTTGATTTGCATTTCTCTAATAGCTAACACTGAATGTCTTTTTTTCCCCATAATTTTATTGAGAAACAAATAGCGATGAGACAGTTTCAAACCAAATTGGTAGGACAGTTTCAATAATTATCACATTGCATACTCTCTTCCTAGTGGTTATTTGCTGTACAAGATGCGGACATGATATCCTATTTACAAACACTATTAGAATAAATCCCTCTATTCATTAAGAGAATGTAACTATATATCTATCCTAGCCATTTTGAATACACAGATACACAATGGACATTCATCTGTATCCCCTTTTTTTTGTTTAGTTCCGTTATTTGAATATTGTAGGTGTGTTAACTCAGCAAAATATTCTAAAAGAGTCCAGTAATCCATAATAGTATTGAGTCTTCTGCTTGACTAGCAATGTCAGAAATTGTTGACCTGAGTCCCCTACAGCTCAACATAACAGCATGACTTTATTTCTTATACTTCGTTTTTATACTTTTCTGCTGGATGGTTAAGACCAAGGTAAAGCAAGACCTATGGAACAAGAGTTGTAGCTTTTAGGTCTGATAAGGTCAGTGAAATCCCCTCAGGATTTATCCTGAGATCCTGTACCTCAGATTGTAGAACCTTTGTCAGTGTCAGCCATGTGGATGAGTCACGGCCATTGCTTGGCCAATGTGCTCTCTGTGAAAGTCTGAGAGAATGTTTTCTCTCCATGTGACTCTCCTTAGGCACACTCTACATCATCGATCACTTTCCTCTTTGGCCCCATAATCTCCTTGATCAGAAAATTTGGGACACTATCAAATTACATGACGTTACAGTACAAATTCTCATATGTCCTAAGTCTTGATTGACTTTGGAAGGCTAGGGCCAAAATGTTGATTTTCCTTAGGGCCCTCCTTTTTCTCTAATTTTGGTCTGCAAACTTAGGTTGTTAACCCTCCAGAAGACAAACTTATTGTTATTACCATACAACCTAGGCTGTTAAGCTTAGCCTCACTATCTGTCTGAATATCAAACATCTTAGGCATAACATGGAACAGGTACTTTTCATCAAGTATTGATATGTTGAACTTTAAGTCCCTACAGAATATGATGAAAAAAACATTTAAAAATTAGAATATATTTTAAAAATAGGCATAACAAATTATATAATTCTTATGTTTACACATAAGTCCAGAAATCTAACCATATACAGCCTTGAAGCAGGACAGTCCCACAACATTCTCTTTCTTGTCTCTTGCCTTCATTCACCACCCGCTTCTTTTTGAACAATCATCTACCCAAGAGACAGCATAGTAGCAACTGGAACTAACATTGAATATCTTGTGTGCTTAATGGACATTTGTACATCGTCTTTGGAGAAAATTTCTACTTACATCCTTGGCCAATTTTTTGTTTGTTTGTCTTTTTTATTATTTGCTTTTGTTTGTTTTGATTTTTTTTTTTTTGTCTTGCTGTGTAGTTTAGGCTGTTTTTTTTTTTGTTTTGTTTTGTTTTTGTTTTTGTTTTTGTTTTTGGCACTGGCGACCAAACTCAGGACCTTATACTTTCTAGGCAGGCACTTATGCTGCTGAGCTATCTTCCCAGCCCATTTAGGCTGTTCTTGAGCTGACTATGTACTCCAGGTTGGCCTTGAACTTGTAGTGGTCCTCCTGTTTCATCTTCTCAAGTACTGGAAGTATAGGTGTGTGCCACTGTGCCTAGTTCTGGTCAACTTCTGTTTGTTGTTCTCTTGTTTTGTTGTTAACTTTATAGGTCAGTTATATAGTTATCATAGAAGACCATTATTAGTATATAGTTGTGGAGGACCAGCTGAGTGACTCTCCTTGAAGGAGGGGCAATTATCTCCATTTTAGCTGATCCTGACCCTACTTCCATGTACTGATGTGTGCAGAGCTGGCTAGGACTTTTCCTTATCCCTTCAATTGGCTCTTGGCATGTGTATCAGTCCAGCTGAGGTGCTGATGATGTAGGCTTTGAAGCAAAGAAACAGGGCAGTGTTCTCCCAGCCATGTAGCTCCATGTGTGAGCTGTGCTCCATGCTGGGATTGAGTCTCAAGATAAAATGCTATGACTTCCAGGGCATAAAAGATTACACATTAGCACTGAAGACCCAACCCAAAAACATTAGTTACTATCTCAGCTGTGGTATACAGATCACATTCTGCCTGTCCTTTACTCTGCATATTGCACAGGTGATCTCAGGCTTACTATCTAGCCCAGCTCATGACACTCACCTACTTCCCGCCATTCTCATCATGGTCACTCATCCTCAAGCCACTCCTTTCTTCATGAGTTAAAAAAATCCAGATTCAGCCCTGAGTCGAGGTCTTTGTTCTAGCTAGTCACCATCATGGCTGAACCTAGAGCTCCTTGGCTCCCCATAACTACACATATGCCTCTGTGTCTGTATTCTTGTCATGGGTTGCACTAGAAGTGGTGGTTTGGAATTAACTCACTAGGATTCCAATAACTTTTCCAGGGATTACAGATATAAAGTTCTTGGGCTACCATGAGAACGGGGAAGGGCTCTCTCTGTATAAAATTTGCAACTATTTTCTTTCATTCCATGAGTTGTATAGTGAATAGTACCTTGCTTTATGAATTATTTTGTTTTACAGTTTGGAGGAAGATGTCTGTGTTTGTGTGGGGAGGATAACTAGGGTCATGTTTGTCACCTGATGTGGAGTTTGTGAACAGAAGCAAAATTTTTCCCAATGCTTTGGCTTGCAAACTGAATTGTTTGCAAACAGAAACGTGTGCATTGAGGTGTTACTGTATCTTCACTTCCTTGATGTACAAATATTTTAAATTTTGATGATGTTCAGTTTATCTATTTTGTCTTTGGTTGATGTACTTTTTGTGTTCTGACCATTCTAGTATATTAATTTTTTCATTTAAACTTTGGGATCAGCTTATTTTATTTTAAAACTATTGGTATTTAGACAGATAGATTAATTCATTTAGAAAAAAAGTGGTAATTCTTAAGAGGGAGCTTCCTATCAAAGAAAGATATGTGTTTCTGTTCACCCAAGTCCCTTCTGTGTTTTTTAGTGCTTTAAGATTTGTTTCCTATAGATCTTACTAATTTTAATTACATTTAGTTTTACAGTTTATTTTCCTTATTACTTAACTTACTTCAATGTTGAAAACAAACAAAAATATTTGAAACACTACATGAGCTGCAGTACTTCATAGTATCCTGAGGTCTACACTGAGGCCAAGTTCTGACCTTCAGACCCAGAGCTGCTCCAACTCTGCTGTGCGGGTAAGGACTTGTAGAGGTGCTGAGTGCCTGTCACAAGGCCACACAGCAAGGAGGTGGCAGGAGGAGGCATCTGTTGCTACACCCAGCCTGACCCAAAGCCCCAGACTCTTCATCTTACCAACTGACATAAAATATTGGAAGGTCTAGGAAAAGGGCAAGTGTTCTTACATGCATTGGGAACTCACATTCACCTTGGGACTGACTTCACCAATCAAGATAAGAATTAGACAAAAATTACACAAGAATTAGGAAAAAAATAAACATAAAACAATGCCCCTGTTGGTGCTGTCCAAGGGGAAATAAGGCAAAAGTTGGTCAGTCAGACTGTTGCGCACGCTCATACCCCAAACCCTCAAACCTCCTGAGCTTCCTGCCTGTGAAACGAAAGGGGGAGTTCGAGTTTCTTGCCCGGGTGGCAGGTGCTTTCTCAAAGGCCCGCAGGCCTCCACTTCCTGAGGAGGCAGCGGCAGAGCAGCCAGCAGAGACTCATCCTTCAGAGCCTGCCTCCATCTGTCATCCCGCCACAGCGGCCTTCACCCGGCCTGGTGCTGTCCTGGACGGGGTCAGGATGAAGAAGAAGACACTTGCTGTCGCGGCCATCCTGCAGGCACAGCTCGCGCTCTCAGGTAGGGCCGGGGCTGGAAGGCAGAGGCCTTCCCAGGGCTCTGTGTGTGTGCTGGGGATCGGAGACAGCGGGGGAGGAGCTGGTGTCTCCTCTGAATCTTGTCCTCCCCAAGCCAAGGGGCCTCTGAGCAGACGGTGTCCGTGACAGAGAAGCAAGGCTTCAGGCTTCGCTTCAGAGCCAGCTGTTTGAAAAAAAACCCATAGCTGACTGAAGTGAGATTTTCCAGTGATAAGAGAAGAAGGGAAGAAGCAGGAAAGAGAACAGGAGAGAAAGTAAGGCAGGCCAGTGTAGAGAAAGGGAGAGAAACCCAGCAGGATCAGAACATGTCAGGAGGCCTACACTCACACTGCGACAGTGTTCGTTCTTCCTGTCACCCTGTCCGTCGGTGCCCTGCTCCCCACTGCTGGCATGACACTCCGCTCCCCAAAGAACCTCTCACTGGTCAGCCAGGCAGGGTAATGGCCTGTGACCATCTCTATCCTGAGCCACCTTGGCAGGCCTGGGACCCAGTGGAGTGCAGATACTGAGTCAGGGACAGGTATAGGAAGCATGGAGCTTGCGGCCTCCCACAGGGCACTCACCAGGTCCTGGCCTGGAGCGTCCTGTCTGGGCTTCGGCCTGTCATGGCTTCACAATGACACACCCATTCTGGGCTGGGTGACTCAACTGCCGCCACCCCTGATTACCAGAGGCCTGGAGATGAGGAGGTACCTTGTCGAGTCACCGCCATGAGAAACTGGCTGCTCTCCTACACCTTGCAGGCCGCAGTGGCTGGCTTTCCCACATGTTGTCGCTGCTGTGCTTTCTGGCCCAGATGGTGGGGAGGAAAACAAAGAGACAAGTGGACCACTCAGGAGACCAGCATGATGCCATCTGTACAAGAACAGGGTGCATTTGGACCTAAAGAAACAGGACAGGGGGAGGTCATCACTACCAGCGTCCTCCCTCACTGTACGGCTCCTGGCATTGCGAAAGTTTGATTTAGTGCTGGGAGGGCAGGAGAGACTACTGGCACCTGTGTCCTTCTAGGGAGCATGGCACAGCCCTGGGCTAGCAAGACAGGGCTGCAGGGACAACTAACTGTGGGTTTTTCTGTAAGATCACAGTCTCTTCTCAGAAAGACCCTGGTGTGGATGAGTCACATGAGGTTGTGGTGAGGGCACAGAGTGGCCCATTCTTGTGTGCAGGGGACAAAGAAGACCTGAATAGCTGGGAACTCCATGATTTCAAGTAAACAGCGGAGGGCTGCAGCTCTGGACCCTGGCTCCAGGTTGGGAGGCCGCAGGAGGGAGATGATGTGGTGCTAACCCCGGCTGTCTCCTCACCAGTCCATTTGTGACAGGCTTTGGGGCAGAGGCCAAGTGAAGGATGATGGCTGCCAAGTGTGGCAAACAAACCACCCAGAGGAGGAGGGGAAGCTCATGCCCCATTTTCACACAAGAGCTGAAGTGAAGATGGAACCTTAGGCACACTGGGTGGTTCACTTTCTTTGCACCATTTGCTCTGGTTCTGTGGAGAGTGAGCTTGTAGCTATTTTTAGAGAGGGCAGATAGGGAAAAGTTGTTCAAAGTTTTCTGGCCCAGAAATGAAGAGGAGGCAAGTGGAGCCCTCAAGGGGCCTGGGACACTGAGGACCATGGTGCACCAGGGGCCTGGGCGCAGCCCTCTCTTTTGTCCCCTGGACGTGTGGCTACCCACAGGGCACAGTCAGGGTCTCTCCTGAGTTCTTGCTCAATTAAGTAACTCCCCCCGACTCCCCTCAAAAGCACTGACTTACTCTTGGATCTTTCTATTTGCATTTTTTGGGGATTAAAGACAGTGATGGCCTCAGCTGTCCAAGAGAGTCTGCCGAGACCCTTTCCAGAGAGGCCGGAAGGGCTCACACAGCATGCAGGGTGGCAGGGTGCACATGTGCCTGTGGACCCTCAGCTCCTCCATGCCTCTGACTCTCTGTCCATTATGGCAAAAATGCCCCATTGCCCAGCATGGCTTTGCCTTTCTTGGGTGAGAAACTTCAGGCTGTGAGCAAATCGGCTTTTTAGGAAGCAGCTGGGCATAGTGCAGACAGGCCAAGCACAGACTCCTGGGCTCTGCAGCCCCTGGGCAATGCACTCATCCCCTTGAGGCCTCAGCTTTCTTACCTCTAAAGCTAGATGAGTAAAACCGGCTGTGCCAGACCGTGCCTGGGAGGCTCAAGACACAGACAGCGATCACAGGAAAGATAGGCACTTACTTAGATGGCTGAGTTCTCTGTCAGGAGAGACTGCGGATTTCTAAGAGAGGGTCAGCACAGTCGGCCAGTGTAGCTGCTGTAGCAATGCATTTTCCAGGGCATCCTGGTCCTTGTTAAGTTTTGCGGACCACCTATATTGTAACTAAAGTTGCAAACTGGGAAGGCCTCCCTCAGGGTTCACAAAAGGCTCTTAGGCCTTAGATAAGCACATGTGTATGTTTGGGAAAGCTGTAACCTTAGCTCAGGGGAGGAAGAATGTTTGGGTATTTACTTTTAACATGTGCTGTTTCAGTCTTCCCTCAGTGCATCCCCTCATGGGCCGTGCAGGTTGTGCTGGGCAGAAGTAAGGGTATTGTCAAAGAAGTTGGGGCGCCGACAGTTTTAACCCCCGTGTCACTACAGTATCTTCCTTAAAGAAATATGAAAATGAGAATTGACCATCATGTGCCTGCTACATATATGGCCAATAAGTGGGAGTTGTGTTGCTTATTATTATGATTGCATGCTGGACTGAGCTCCCGAAAAACACTGGGCACGGGGCTTCGACACCCTGGGCCGGGACTCCCTGTTTGCCCCAGTTGTGTTGCAGAGCACCAGGGTGTTTTCTCCACCTGTACACACACAGTGCATCCTCTCCTGAGTCCCCAGCACACCCCTGCCAGCTCAGAGACACAGCCACATGCACGGCAGTGGACACCAGGGCCAAGGAGGGTCGCAGCTGGCATGGTCATACCTCAGCGTTGTAGCCACCATTTTAATGTTTTTTTTTTGTTTTTTTTTTAAACAGAGTGTAGGCAAGTATTTCTCCAACATGAAAGTGTGTCTGAAAAATGCCATAAATAGTGGGTACATAGTGAAGGGGAGAAAATTAGAAACGTTTGTAGGGCCATCACCAGTCATGGTGGTCACCCTGATCCAAGTAGCTGGCTGGGGCGCACAACCACTGGGGTTCAAAGTACAAACGTCCCCAGTCCCCAGTCTTTATAAAACTGCTAGGTGGTGGGCTCGGGAAACCTCTAAGTGACCCAGTGTGAGGCATTGTGACTCTCACCGGACGGTTAGTTTTAACCTCCAGCAGGCTGGCTCTTGGTTTCCAAATGGGCTGCTTGATTTTATTGCCTCTTTCCCTCTCAGACTCAGCGGCCTAGAAATCATGTCTGCTGCCACAAAACAGGTCGCAGAACAGTCCCGGGACAGTCCAGCTTAGGTATTGAGCCACTGCTGTCTGTTGGAAAATTATTTAGAGTTTTGCTTTTGTTCTTTTAAAAAAATCAGATTTAATTTATATTCAATATATGCTTTTACTTTCAAAAGTCACCTTACTTAAAAAAGAGTCAACCCACATCCAGAAGCGTCCAGGCACCAGAGGAAACCATGTGGGGGTACAGATGTTAGCCACACTCTCTGAGAATCTTTTTTTCCTGAGTCTTTATAGTTCTGGATCAGCTTTTTGGTTAAATGAATGCCAAAAGTACTTCAAAATAAGGTTCTTGATTCTGTTTGGCCCAAGATAGTTCTTATTAACATTGAAGTGAAGATAAATGTGATCAATTTGAACACTCGGTCAATCTGGTTTTTTTAAAAAGTTAAATCAGGCCAGATGTAGTGGCACATGCCTGGAATCCCAGCACTCTGAGGCCGAAGCAGGAAGATAAGTCAAGTCCAGCCTAGGGAGTGTAACGACTTAGGGAGACTCTGTCTCAAAATAAAAAAAGAAAAAAGGGCTGAGGCCCTAGGTTTAATCTATAAACCATTAAAAAAAAAAAAAAAATCAAACCAGACATTTGACCTGTTAGCTGAAATAAAATGATCATATTAGTCACTGTATTCTCCTAACCACGGTTCCCAGCCCCCGAAACAAGTCCTAGTTTCCTGAGGAAAAAGAGGTTCCTGTCTTGCTCTCAAAAGCCCATGTGCCGTACCTGGAACAGGTACTAACACACAAGAAATATCAACAGTGTTTCTCGGATGAATTACAGTGTGGGTGACTGAAAGAAGTCTGGGTGTTTATACAAAACGACAAAGAGAAGGAGCAAAATGTAATCTTAGGCCCCGAGCCCATCCGGAACAAGTGCAAAAGACACTAGCACAGAAGAAATTGGGAATCACACAGCTGAAATCTCTGAAATAATAGCATCTGAAGTAAAGAAACAACTGCAGAAAGGTAGAGAGAACGCAGGTCAGAAATAACCTCTGAAATAAAAAGAAAAAGAAATCTCTGAATTAATATCATCTGAAGTAAAGAATCAACTGCAGAAACATATAGAGGAAATCAGATCAGAAATAATCTCTGAAGTAAAAAAAGAAAGGATAACGATAATGGGTGTTTCTATGTAAGTTAACTTTGTTGGTAGATTTGGGGGTCTGTTGGATTGGTACTACTGGGAAGCAACACACTTTAAAAACAGAACACAGGAGTTAAACTGCCAAAGTTGACGAGGGACTTTGAATACATAGAATGAGTTAAAGTGTAATACACTTTTATTTTTATTTTTTTTTTTCTCCTCGAATGCCTTCAGGGCACTTTTGGCTGGCTGGAGGGTTGTGGGGATCGAACTAGAACAAGCTGAGGCTGACAGCTTTGTGGAAGCAGCCACTTAAAGAACTGAGCTAGGGCCAGGCCCCCTACACTTTTATTTTGAAGTAGTTTAAAATACAATCCAGAGCTCAGGAGACAGCTCAGCGGCACAGCACCTGCCTGGTAGCATAAATGAGTTCGATTCTTAGTACCATAAAAAAAAAAAAAAAAAAAAAAAAATGCAGCCATTACTAAAAATTTTCTTGGTTGACTGTGTGAAATCCTGCTGTTTATTTTGGGACCTATAAGAAAGATCATTTCATGTGAGTAAACTAACATATTTCAAAAATAAACAAAAATGCTCAGTTTTCTTCTAATTTGGCTTTAATAATGCAGTAGCAAAAAATAAACAAGGGGCACACCACTGAAGATTATTAACCAATAAACTAATAAATGGTACAAAGGAGGAGAAGACTGAGTTGTAGCTCGAGTCAACCATCCAATTGCCTCAGAAATATGGAAATAAAGTATTGATAATTAGCAGAACATGTAACCATTATAGCCCAGTTTGATCTAAGTTATTAAATAAAAGTTGCAGGTAGCTATCACCTTTCTTCTTAACTAAGTATTTTAATTAAAAAATCACACCATCACTGAAGGAAATGAAAAAATTTTAAATCCATGACAAGCCATCCCAATAACTTTTAATTTTCACTTCCTTATATTCTATTCCAATTTTTTCTAAAACTTGTGCATATATATATTTATATAATTTTTATCATAAAGTTTTTCACATTTTTCTTAATATTTTATTCTATTTTACACTTGGATGTCATGATTATTTTAATTACTATATCAAGTTCCACAGAGTATAGACAACACATTTTCTTCACGATTTCCTTACTGTTGGATATGCAGAATATTTCTAATGTTTGTTGTTGAAGCTAACACTACAAAAAAAAAAAAAAAAATCTCTACTTAAGTAGCCTTTGTTAATTCCTTGGGCAAATCAAGAACTGACAATTTAAAAACTGGCTCAAGAGAAGAGCATTTCACAGAATCCTTTAGTCCTTTGTTGAAAATAGTCCTGTGGAAGTAGTCCTGTGGAAGAAAGTGATTTTCTAGGTCTCAGCGACCCTCTGCAGACAGAGAGCGAGCGAGGAGGGCGCGGCCTTCCTGCGGCAGCGACGGCGCCCACCCCAGGGCCTGCTCTTCCTTTCTGAGATGTCGGCAGGGGTGCCTGCCTCTGCAGGGCCTGGCGGGCTGGAAACGCTACTCAGAAGCATCCATGCACTAAAGGGTGCTGGGGAAGCCGTAGTCATGATCACAGGTGCCTCAGTTTCCCAACCTTCAGAACAGAAAGATACCATTTTCCCAGTACAGCCCAGCAGGCGCACGGGACTCGCTCGCTGTCTTTTTCCCCCTCTGTGATTAAGCCGGGGTGCACACTTGGACAGAATTTTCTCTCTGGGCTTTAGTTTTCTCATTTGTAAAGTGAGAAATGATGGGAAGTTTGAACATGTGTTTTGAGCTGCAAAATCAATTACTGCGATCTTGAAATGAAAAGCTTTAGAGACCATATGATTAGCTAGCCCTCGCCCACCCCACCGCACCGGCTCAGCTCTCAAAACTTGGACGGTGAACTTCTTTCTTCCCTGCTGCTGCTAAAGGCTTGAAAAGAAGATTTCTGCACTGCTGACCGATTGCATTGTCTCCACTTTCTAGTCTCAGGATCAGCTGTGAAAGCTCCAAGGTTGCAACTCGACACTTTCTGGCTTGTCTCTTTCGCCGAATAGAGAGTGCAGATGTATCCGAGGTCACGCAGGACTTTGCTGGCGAGAAAGCCCGGCCCACCTACAGCGGCCAAAGCACGGTGGCCGGTGGCCCAGCCGTCAGGGGTTTCCACAGTCCGCTCTACCTGTGGCTATGGTTTACGCTGCTCAGCACCCAGCTGTCAGGCTCAAGGGGAAGAAGTAAGCAGAAGGCGCCAGAGCAGGGCCAGCAGACGCCCGCCCAGTAGCCTGCCCTGCAGCCTGCCCTGCCTTCTTAGAGCCCCCACCCTGGACATCCGCAGAGCCTCTCACACGGCTGATGTCACGGCCCTTCCATGGCAAGCACCAAAGAAAGCAGAAGGATGCGCATTAAAAGGAGGAAAATCGCTCACAGAATTTGGGAGTTTGCTCAAGATGAAGGCCAGGCCAAAATGCACTTTCTGATTGCTGGCCCAGGTGTTTCTTTAAAAAGTTTTCTTAAATTGTATTTTTATTAGTATACATTTGCAGTACATAGTGACAACATCCGTCGTGGGGAGTCAGTCCATGTGTGTGACACATCCCAATTGTCCTTATGTCCCCGTCCTTCGCCTTCTATCTCCTGTTCCCTTCTCATTTTCAGAAGACCCATGTCTCTGCTTCCTATTGTCGATCTTTTAGTTTGCTCTTAACCATTCACAGTCTGGACTGGGCCCTTGAATGCGGTCTGCAGTGGCTCTACCTGCGCTTCCTCGTGGTCCTCACTGCCCTGCACCCCACGATTGAATTCTAAGGCAGACTTTTCGGGTTTTCCTCTTTGGAAGCACTTCTTCCTATTTTCTTCTTCATTTGAAAGGAAGGAATAATTATTTTGATGTTAAGTATCTTTAAATACTATACATGTTTCTTCCGAGTCTGACATACTGAGTTATTAATATAGACCTGTTGTTCTCTGATGTATTATTGCAGCTCTGAACTTGCATTTTTCCCAAATCTGATAAAACCATATTTTCTGGCTTATTCATGATAAATCTACCTGCTTTTGCTCTTTCCCAGATAGGGATGGAGTTCTGTTTGCAGCTCATCCCATTCCTGTGTGTGCAGGTGAACACCTCCACTTTGCCTTATGCATTGGTGTAAGTGAACAACTCAATTAAATCATACCTGAGGGGCTGGGGAGATGGCTCAGTGGAATAAGTGCTTCCCTGGCAAGCGCAAGGACCTGAGTTCAATCCCCCGTTCTGCCAATAAATAAATAAATAAATAAATCATACCTGAGAAGCAGCGCCCCCAAACACCCACCTGCAATTAATCTGTTGGGGGGAACGCTTCTTCATCCAGTGTGGAAGGTTTTGTGGGCATGAGATTTTAAGAATAAGGTTACATTGTTATGTATAGACTCTGACTTGAGATTTAGGGTTTTTACTAAATCTTCAAGGAGACAGAGAATTGTCTTTTGAGTGACAAGTGTCTATCCATTTGAAGTTATTAATGTCACATTTTAGACTTGGGTCCATCTGCGTCTGCCTAGGCTGGGCTCAGGGAGTGCAAACCTTTGTTGGCGACGCAAAGCTGAATACAACAATAAGGCTGAAGCTTGAATCAAAATGCACAAAGCACTGAAGAACCAGATGTACAGTGTGGCCACTCGCCGAGTGGCCATCCCAGACCCAGCTGGGAGGGGAGCTGGCTGGAGGCAGGTGTGCAGATGCTTCTGCAGACTTTGCTAGGGCTCCGGGCTGTCGGCGCTGTGGCCTTGGCCAGACCGTGGGAGTGTGGAGGACAGCTGGGCCGCAGATGTATATGGACACCAATAAATAAAACCTTACTCCTCAATTTTGTTGTAGAGGTGAAAAAATTATCTGAGTGTGCTTGTATTTTTCAGCAGCTCTTCACCTTTGAAAATTGGGCTTGCTCTAAGATATGCAGTGAGTGACAGGCTCATTTGGAGCCGCTCATTCACCATCTGGGTTGGGAGCAATGGTAGAGTTGGAGAAAAGAGGTTTTACAGGGAAAGAGTAGACAGATCAGATGGATGAGTTAGGTATGGTGGCACACGCTTGTAATCCCAATGCGCGGAGAGACTGAGGCATAAGGACTGTGAGTTCCAGCCCAGCCTAGGTAATTTAATGACCTTAGTAAGACCCTGTCTCAAAATAAATAGCAATAAACAATGAGTGAAGGGTATGGCTCAGTGCAAAAGCCCTGGGTTCCATACCCAGTACTGAAAAGGTAATACACAAAGTAAAAAAACAAAATAGAAAAGAAAGACTGGAGGTGGGAAGTGGAGATTGTAAGCTGTGGCTATAGGACACAGACTAGGGAACGGCCTGCAGCAGGGGGACGGGCACTATGCTGGGTGAGCATGAGGCCCGTGGGTTAGAGCTCAGTGTGGGTGCTGGCAAATGTTCCTGTTGACCCTCCTGCTTTGGTGGTGCAGGGGCCTGGGCCACGGGTGAAAGTGTTGATAACGTGGGAGGTGTTCGTGTGTGGCGCCCTTAGTGCGCGCCTGTATGTGGATGGGTGAAGCTGAGGTCTGCAGGACTGATTGGGTGTGCACGGCGAGTGGCCCTATGTGCATGGTTAAAGAGGGCTTTGGTGGCAGCAGGACAGGTCTGCAGAAGGAAGTGTTGCTTGAACTGAGAGCTGACAGGCAGGGTAGGTGAGTTGCGGATCTAAGCCCTCTGAGCACATTCCAGGGACTCTGGGGAAGGAAAGCAAGAAATCTGTCTAAATTCAAATATCTAGCATCCAGAGAGACGGGGAGTGGATTCTTCATAGGTATGTGGATTTCTCGGAACTCTTCTCTTCCTGAGGTAGCTAGCCTTCTTCCTTCTTTGCACCTTCTTCTCTCCAAGTCCCCCAGACTTACAATGCTCTCTTCCTTCACCTGTGGAAGCCCTGTTCACCCTAAGTCCAGATGGGTGGGGATCTCCCAGACACAACGCTGACACCGTTATGTGCATTAAACTAACAAAAGAAGGTGGAAAATTGTTGTTCTCGGAACTCAGGGTTAAAAACCCAACACCAATATTTCCCTAGTGTGAGGTCTTCTCATGCACTTTCAGGAGTGCTTTCCCGTCAGCAGAAAATTGTGACAGCTCCTTAAAGTCTCACAGTTCTTCCCACAGTGGCCATCCTATATGCTGTGGCTAAAGCCATCAAAATACATCTGATGCTTTTCTTTCTTGCAAGCAATCTACCAAAATGGCTCCCGGTGACCTACTTTAGTCATCAAATTAGTTGATAAAAACAGATGTACTTAATGGCGCTGATCACGCCATTTATCAGTGAGTAAATATTCGCTATATAACTCTCCTATGTTCCAAGTCAAACAAACAGCCCCTCCTCCTCTGGATGGTGGACCTAAGCAGCCTGTTGACCAGGCCCATGGTTTCAAGGTGGACATTGAGTGACCGAGAGCCTTCAAGTTAAGGAAAACGTCTCTGGTCCTAGAAATCATGGTCACAGTTTTTTCAAAAATAAGTCTGAATTGGCCTTCAGACTCCGTTCTTTGTGGTCTGATCTAATTTTCATCATTTTGTGGGCCTGAGCTAATTTCCATGCTGAGTTTAATAGCAAAGGAAGTGTGTATTTGAGGGAATACCACCCAGGTCTGTTTTGAGTTAGACTATGGAGCTTCAGAAAATCTTCCTTTGATTTCTCAGAGTAGAGAAAAATCTTTGTCTTTTCTCCCACTTAACTACCAACGCTTCAAAGCCCCGACCTATATAAAATACACAAATGCTTTCTGGACAAAATGATTCTTGTCCGTTTTCTTTGGGCTTCGATGGGAACAATAAAGATTGAGCTACAAAAGGTTGGCAAAGAGGACGATTCTTTTTCTTTCTATTAAGCATAGAAGCTTCAAAAGAACAGCCCAAAAAGTCAAATAATTATATCTACCACCGCTCACCCATCCATCTCCCCGCTGACCAAGCCTGTGAAATCCCTTTTAAAATCTTGGCCAGCTCTCACCTGCCCCGTGCAAACGCTGTATTGTTAAATATTCCCATTCGTGGTGCCATGAGAGAAGCTGTTATAAAGCGGACTCTCAACATTTCAGCAGAGCAACGCATCAGGGACTAGCTCTTGGGGTATGGGTCATGGGGGGGCCTCTAATTTTCAGAGTTTTTGTAGCCTTGTGTCAGAGAGGGAGCTAGATGTAGGTGAGGACTGGATTGTCAGCCCCAAATGCTCGTGGTCCGAAGGGAACAAAGAGAGAAGACTGAGGGGAAGATTTAGGGAGCAGGTTTTTGACCTTCATAGCGATTTCTTGATTTCACTGGTTTGGAAAACACATTAGTTTCTAGCTCTAAATTCTTTTTAGTGTATTATACAAATAAGCATTTATTTCAAACAATCAGAAAAGCATTCCTATTAAAACATGGTTCATTTTGAGTTA
>NW_004524826.1:940108-1024451 GCF_000260255.1 Octodon degus | reverse complement strand
TTTACAGTACTGGGGATTGAACTCAGGGCCCTGCGCTTGGCAGGCAAGCACTTATTCTACTGAGCTATCTCCTCTGCCCTCCCTGAAAGAATTTTTAAATTTTCTTTTCTTTTATTTCTCTTTCTCTCTCTATTCCTTGCTTCCTTCCCTTGTCTTTCTTTCCCTCTCCTCTCTTTCTTTTTTGTGGTACTGGAAATTGAATCCAAATACCAAGAGCTACATCCATGGCTCATGGCTCTTTAAATTATTATTATTATTATTATTATTGATTTTTTTGAGAAGGGGCTTGCTATGTAGTTCAGGCTGGACTTGAGCTCACTTTGTAGCCCAGGCTGGTCTCAACTCCCAACGATCCTCTTGCGTCTGCCTCCCAAGTGCTAGGATTACAGGCGTGCACCACCACACCCAGATAAGTTAATCAATTTTATTTGTTTTGGGTAAGGGGATTCACTCAAGGCCTCATGCTTTCCAGGCAGATACTGTGCTGCTGAGCTACATCCCCAGCCCAAAACGTGGTTAATTTTGAAAAGTGACAGCCGGACACTACGCTGGTTATCTTGAGAAGTGTAGAGAGTGCATGGCTCTAAATTTGAAGTCTTAGATTTGATGCTAATCTCATTTCTGGTTGATTTTTTTGTCAACAGCATCCTCACAAAATCCTTTCAGAGGCAAAAGGTGGTCGTATTTACTGAGATTTTGAATTATGTGAATTTTAAATGATACAATACAAAAAAGTAAAATCATTTTATATGCAATATTCAATATAATGTTACTATCCTTTTGCACTGATACTAATGAAAAATTAATCTTGGCTTTGTAAAATTTTCAGGAACACACTTATTTAGTCAGCCATTTTGAAGAGCAAAATGGTTTCCAGACACTAAGAGATAAAGAGAGAATTTAGCTACTTAGAGATCTTTAAGTGCGTATGGTGGGATGACTTTTTTAAAGCAGATTTAAAATTTGTTTTCATTTCCAATGAAAATGGAACAGAAATGCAAACTCTCAGTTGGCCAATTTATCTCAAATTCAGTGTAATATGATCACTCAAGGAAGTCAGTAGGGGTCATCTCTGAAGAGTGGCAAGAGGTGGGTTGACTTGGTTATGGGCACTCTCTCTGGGGAGCCCCTCCAAACCCATGCTCTTTCTCCACAAATTTTACCCTGTGTCATCACTCTCTCTCCTGCCACCTCCATTTATTGAAGGCTAAAAAAAAATCCTTTTTAAATAAAGACAGCTGGGCTGGAGAGAGCTCAGTGATCTAAGCGCCTGCCTGGCAAACATAAGGACCCAGGTTCCATCTCCAGTACTGCATGGCATTCTGGCCCCACCCTAGACACACCAAGCCAGCCACTGAGACCAAGTATGGTGGTCCATGCCTGTAATCCCAGCACTGGGGAGGTTGAAAACAGGCGGATTACTATGAGTCTGAGCTGTGTGGTGAGATCCTGTACCAGATACGTAAAATTTAAAAATTAAATACAGTCATGTTTATTGATTGAGATTTTAAATTATATAAATTTTAAATAATATAACACAAAGAAGTGAGGTCCTACTTTATGTGCAATATTCCACATAATGTTACTCTCTTTCTGCACTGAGTCCAGTGAAAAATAAATCTGGTTTTGCAAAATCTTGAGGAACACTTCTAGCCTGAAGTAGGGGCTTGAGGTCAGAGCATGGTGGTGCTGGGGTGGGCTTAGAGATGCTGCCGTGGACATTTACCTTCAGTTACCGGAACCGTAGATAGCATCACTCTGGGAAGGCTGTGCATGGTTAGAGTGGGGCTGAGCTGATACAACAGGAGTACAGAAAATGGGAGCTGGAAAGGGACAGATTCTTCAAGCTCCACCCTAGACTTCCTGGGGTAGGGCAGATGTCTCCAGAGGTAAAGACACCACCCAAAGCGGACAATAAGCAAGGGGCAGAATCAGGCCCTGGGCCCAGGACTCCTGCCCCTGCTCTAGCTGTCTGTCACGGGAACCCCAGGCTGTCCTGCTGTAGGTGCAGTAAACGGTGCTTCCGGAGCTGCCCACGGAGGCTCAGATGTACATGAGAAGGCCTCATGCTGGGATAGCAACCACAAAGGAGCTGCAGGTGGCAAGCATGTGACCTCAGCCTGCCTAGCCCTGGGGCCCCAGACGGAGGGCCCATGGGCAGAGGAAGCCTTCAGCCGCTTCAGAGGGCACAGCCTCCCTAACAGGACAGTGGCCTGCAACTGCGCTGGGGGGCACGAAGGGCATGGAGTCGTGCTCACCATGGAGCCAGCTATGGGCCCCATGAAGGAAGCTCACATCATCTTCTTTCACTCCAGCCTCCACACGCCACATTCCCAAGTCCTAAGATGTTTTGCCCTGTGGCACCAGAGGCCCACTGACCTGCTCACCTATAGGACATCAGTTCACTGGAGGGTGAGGGACAGGATTGTACCTTGCTTCATGTGGGCCTCACTCTGACAGGCTTTTCCAAGAAGATCAAGTCAGCGCTCCACCCAGAACCCTCGAAGGAGCGAGGCAGGCGGGTGGGCTGGTAGAGAGAAAGCCGTCACTGCCCACAGTGCAGACACACACAGGTAAATACAGAGTGCTGTGCTCCTATGTAGCTGTTCAATAAAAGTTTAATAAGTGAGCCAAATACAGTGTCCATGTCTGTACACCCGGCATTCAGGACGCTGATGTAGGAGGGTTGTGAGTTCAAGGCCAGTCAGGACTACAGAGTGAGATGCTGTCTCAAAGAAAAAAAAAGTTTAATGAATGAACAAGTGATACAAGTAACTTATACTACTAATATATTTAGGTTTAGGGAGTGTTTTAAGGCATGTAAATTATACATTAAGAAAAGAATATGTCAGTCACATTGCTCACTAGATGAGACCCTTGGAATCTTGTGTAAGAGAGTATTAGAACAACATTTAAATGAAAAAGGTTATTTAAGGAGGTGCTGCCATAGATTCTTTAGGATTATGAGCAGTCCTTTGCTAACTAGGTAACTTTTCATGAGGGGATGCACTGATTGCTCTCCTACTTCTACGTGCAAAGCCGCTGATATGTAATCATGGTGGATTTGGTCACAGTGGATTTTCTTAGAATGAACAGCCAAGCGTGATTTTTCTGTTGGCTAGTCATCCACAGATGAGCTCCCTAACTGCAGGGCTTGGAAGTTTTCGTCCTAGGGCTGTCAACCTTCTTCTAGCTGGGATCTCCGGTTCTCAGCCCTAGCTCTCCATTAATGACGAAGAGAGACAGAAAGACTCCTCTTTGTACCAATCAGTGAGTGACATCCTGATTCTCTGCCAGGACCATGGTGGCTGTAAAGATTACGACCCACTGATTGGAGCCTCTGGCAGCCACACTAGCCTCTAATGGTAACAGGATGTCCGGTTAGGCTGTGCTGTTTGGTGAAAGAAGACTAAAACCATTAGAGAAAAACAAGTCATTCTCCTATTAGCAAAGAGAATACGTTTTAAGAGAAAACTTTATTGCAGAGCTATGATCAGAGAAAGAAAAACCATACAGAGCAGGGCTATTTTGTGTTTGAGCAAATTTTGGAAGACGTCAGGTGTTGTGCTGTGGTTTCCAGGCTAAGGGCTTCATGCTTCAGGCAGAGAAGGAAACGCCCCGTTCTGCTGCAGTGTTAGGAGCGGCTGGCACAACAAAAACTTGTAGAGGAGGCTTCTGTTATGTGTTGTTTACATGTACTAGGGTAGCTAATCCTGTGGCAGTTTTATTGTGTCTCCATTTCTTAGGTACCCCAGGGGTGCATGGCTAGCCACAGGACCCAGAGCTAGCCGTGACTCCAGGTAGCCTGGCCCACCAGGAGCCATATCTGGGTGCATGTAGCACCCTTCAGAACCTAGAAGCAGAAGTGGTCTGCCCGGTAGTGGAGGTGCACTGCGAGGGGGGACTTGAGGGCCACTTGCTCCAGGAAAAAGGAATTAGAAAAGGGCTGATCCGCTGGAGAAAACAGGATGCTCCACCCCTGGAAACTTGAAGAACCTGGTGGCCTTCCTTTCTCTGAGCTTCTCTCTTTTCCAGCTGGTTCTGGGATGCAGGGGCTGGGGCACCCCCCACTGCTGGCCCTTGACACCCAGCATGATGCCGACTCCTTCTCCAGGCTGGGTGCTGACCTGCCTTGTGTGCCTCCAGCTCAGCACACTAAAGCAGAGCAGGCCCCAGCTCTCTGCTCAGGCAGGACACCCACCCTTTCTTACCCAAGGAGCTGTCACAAGACCCCTAAAGAGTGCGTCAATGTTGAAAACAAAGGTGTTTCCTAGCCTTTGTCCTGTAGGATGTTGCATAAAGAGGGAACTACATTTTGGAAATGCTTTTTTAAAACTCACTCAGGAGAGTTCTGCTTGTTGTTGCTGAACATTCGTCTGCATGCATGCATTCCATATTTACAGAGGGAAGAGGGGGAGAAGGAATTGTACAATGTTGTTGGAATTGTTTTCTTTGGGGAACCCTCCCTAAATGACTTGTAAACTACACTTAGAGAAAGGCTCAGCCAAGAACCGACTGAGTGACTTACGATGTGAGGGTTCGGAAGCAGGAAGATGCCCAGGCATGGGTGAGCACTCAAGCCAGGGAGGCCCGAGCTCTGCTCATGTGAGGCCTGCGGAGGGCAGCTGGCTTGCTGGGGCTCCTTTCCTAGCCTGCTTCACTCGCTTCCCCGCATATATATGGCCTCTGTTCATTCTTCTGTTGCTAACAACAAAACACACGGATGGGGTAAATAACCAAGACGCTTATTTTGATTCTTGGTTTTGACCCAAAGCTAAAGGCTGGCATCTGGTGGTGGCCTTCTTGCGAATGTGTGGGCCAGGGTGTGCTGTCTGCTCTCCCTTTGCGAAGTGACTGATGGTCACTCATGGTGGCAGTACCCTAAGCCCCTCTCTAATCCAGGTCATGTCCCAAAGACCCTATGTCTAAACATCACAGTCAAACAAATGTCCCACCCTCTGAATACCTCATAATGGGGAGATTTCAGAGATGACAATCTATATCCAAGCCATAGCATTTACTGGATCCGTTGCATGGGGCTGCTGTAGTACACAGTGCCACAAACTAGTGGCCTAAAAGAAAACTTTCGTAGTCTGAAAGTTCTGGAGGTACAGGTTCAATCCAGGTGTCAGGAGGGTTGATTTCCTACATGGACTTTGGGGAAGAATCAAATTTCTACCTCTCCCCAGCTTCCACAGTTTGTGGGTGGCCTTCAGCATCCCTTGGCTGGTGGCCACCCACATCACCTTAGCTTCCAGCTTTCATTTTCTTCTGGTGCTCTCCCTGTGTGTCTGTGTCCAGTTATCTGTGTTTGTCTAAGGATACCTGTTGTGTTGGCCAGGCTCCACGCTGATGACTTCATCTGAATTCAGTCATCTGCAAATATCCTGCTTCTAAACAAAGTCACATTCACAAGTACCAGGGGCTCACGCCTCAGCATCTTTGGGGGTGACAACAATACGTAACACCTACTAAATCTTCCTGAGGTCATCTCCTAAGGAAATCATGGGTCGCTAAACAGAGTCTGCTTCTAGAAGAACTCAGACTTGACACCCTTTGAAAGATGCTAGCTCAGGGGTACAGAAAGGTTGAGGGACTTCCCTAGCACAAGTTTCTTGCAGAAATTCTGGTTTGAGTCAATGTTTTAATTTCTTACTTAGATAGAACAATATGCTTATTTTCTCTGAAGACTCAGTGGAAGGCATTTCTAGGATGGCCCCGTTTCTTTGTTTTGAATGAGTGCTGACTTCTATTTCCCATGACGTGGTACAGTGGAGAATGAGAAAGGACAAGTGAACAGGCAGCGACCCCACAGGGGCTCAAGGAAGGACATTTCCAGTGCCGGGGCCTCTTGAGCCCCTCCTAAATGGACCCTCATCACTGCAGAAGCTGGGGCTTCCCCTCCTCACCCCAAAACGACAGGATAAGTGCATGTCGGAGGGAGGATGCCTCTGTCTCGGGAGCACGGGGGTTGCCCTTTAGAAAAACATCACCAGCACATTCTGCAATCTCGAAATGAATCTGCACAGTAATTCAAGTAGGAAGGTTCATTCCTGATTTTAGACAGTTCTGGGACCTGTTTCAGGTCCTCCCTCTCTCCCTCCCTCCAACTCTAATATCTTAGCCCCAGGAACAGCAAATTGACAGGGGGATCTTGACCCCAACAGAGGCTCCTCTTGCATCAGTGGGACCCCCCTGGGATGAGGGAGGAAAAAGTGACACAATGTGTTTTCAGGGCCAGCTGCTGGGTCTCCACCTGCAAGACGGGTAGTTCCACTCCAGTTCTGAGTCAAAGGCTTTCAGCAGTGGGAAGAGGCACTAGAGGTTGGCTGTTATCCTGGTAGCTTTCTGTAGTCAGTAGCATTTCAGAAACTAGATTAGGCTTCAGCTTTCAACTACAAGAAAGAACTGTGTGAGTATGTTATAGTTAAAAGTAAATTTTATTTCTGGTGACACCTGCTTGTTTACAAAATGGGTGTATATGCCAGGGTTGGGGATGACCTTAATTTTCTCTGCCATGGCAGGAAGATGGTAAAGATGAGAGGAGGGAGGGAAGAGGGGAGAGAGAGACAGAGATAGAGAGACAGAGACAGAAAGAGAGACAGAGACAGAGAATGAATATAAAATACAAAAAGACAGGAAGTTGTGTTAAAGGCATTTTCATTGGAAAGAATATATATTTCCAGAATTCTTTTTTCCTGTCATTAGCAAGTAGCATCATGGGTGAGCTTTGGACATGGGGGTCATGAGAGGAGAATTAGCATTGTTTTTATTTAATTTTCTTTTGGTACCAGGAATCGAACTCAGGACCTCAAGCTCTTATGCCTCTGAGGTATATCCTTGCCCCATCATTGTTTTTAATCTGCTTCTAGAATTGCTGTATGGGGCAGCCTATGGTCTTCACCATCCGTTCTGCTGAACCTCTGGCTGGGAACCTGGGTGGGTGCTAGGCCACACTGTCGTCACTCCCCTTAGCTGGATTCCAGCTCTTCCTTGGGGTGCACACAAGCTCTCCAGATCTCCAGACCCCCTCAGAGGGGTCTGAGGAGCCAACCTCATAATACATGAGGGAGACTTGGGGCCTGGCACACAACCCTTCAGTCCTGCTAGCTGCCAAGATTGCCGCACTGCTGTTGCTGAGGGCTGCCCTGCTTCACCATCCAGCTCTGAGCCATTTGTTAACTTCCCAGATAGTAGCATTTTGCTTTTCTGATGGCAGGATTCCTGGGCAGGAATACTGATGTTTATTTCTTTGTCCCTGGATGCCTAAAGTCTGTACCTCTGACCCCCTCAGATGACAACCTGGTGGTGAAGCCTTAGTCAGCACTTTCCAAAGCACCAGATGGCAAATCTTGCAGGCTTTTGGGGTCTCTGTCACAGCTACACAACTCTGCTGTGCTAGTACAGAAGCAGCTACATCCACAGCCAAACACATGCACAAGCAGATGTTCCAACAAAGCCTTGTTTAGAAAGATAGGCCACGGCCTGTGTGCCTTGACCCTTGAGTTCTAGTTTGCCCACCCTGAATTAGGAGCACAGGAGGCAGGGGCCCAGATGCCCTTTTACCTCCCTCACTTCTTACTACTGGTTTTCCTCCTCTGAATAGAAAAGGACCCCCACACACACACATACACACCCTGTAAGATTTGCCCAACTCCTAGTACCAGGGAGACACCCCAAAAGCTCTCCTTATTCAGTCATAGTGTCAGGGCCTGATCGGCCTCCATAAGCAGAGAAGCACAGGGACCAAGGTTAAAATGAAGAGGCCCTAATGTTTGTTGAGGAGCATCCTCAAGGCAGAGAGGGCTTTCTTCCTCAAGTGAAATGGAAAAACCAAATGCGATTCGGGTGGCTTGAGTGGTAAAAGCGTTTGCTGTTATTCTCTGACTTGCTCTGTTTATGGAGAATTTAGTCATGGGAGTTTCTATTCTCAGGAACTTATAACACATCACAACACACCGTGGCTCCTCGGTCTCCAAAATATGTCTGCACGTAACAGGAGGAACAATTATGAGAAATCATGTGTGCCAGAATAGCCATGAGCTCTTTGAGATCATCAGATAAAAGCCAATAAACAGCGTGTACTGGGGAGCAGGCCACCTCCCTAATGGCTGCCAGGAGCTCTGTACATAACCAAAAGAAGTCATGTTCTATTTTAAACTTTTGCAGAACCTTTGAAATTGTGTTCCATTTTAAAGTAAAAATCCACCCTCTGGTTAAGGATCCTCGAAAGTAGACTAGACTTAAAGAGTAGAATTAAAGAGTAACCTGAGTTTGGTGGAGAGCGGCGAGAATTTTTGTGGGGTGCGGAGGCACGGGGCTGCCAGGACTTCCCCGCTAGTAGGTGGAGAGCTCCATGGGGGTCAGCCGCGTCCTCGCGCGTGACCTCCCACCTAGCGTCCTCTTGGATGCAGTTATTTCCACTGGGTCATGAGTAAATCAAGTTGGGTTCAGTGATTGTATTTCATGATATAGAGAATATTTGTCCGGTGAGGTATAAGTGGTAGAATATCAACCAGGAGGGGCTTCACTCGGGCCATGATGGTGTGCAGAGAGCTGATAAGGAGAACCCGAGTGACAAGCAGAGTGTGACCACCAGCAGATGAACAATGGCTGGCGCTGTGCTTTGTACCGAGAACTTTCTCGTAAATTATCTCATGAAGAACTCACGGCTCTGGAGGGTGTGAAGGGACAGCCTGCTCGTACTGATGGAGAAACCAAAGCTTTCAGAGGATGACTTGCTCCAAGTCGGGAGCTGCATTGGAATCTAAGTCTTAGGTTTGAATCTTGTTTCTCCCTCTGCACCGTTGCATGTGGGCAGGTTGGGGTGGGCTGTAGGGGGCCAAGTGACCTCAGAGGAAAGAGTACCCTGCACTAATATTTGCACTTGAGCTTCCAGTATTACACATACTTCTCATTTTCTGCTTATTTTCCTCTTAGAGGTTACATTTTCCATTCCTGATTTTAACTCAAAGGAAGACTTCAGTAAATTCAACAGGCCACTCTTGGATAAGGCAAGCTGGGACAACACTCAGTGCCTGCTGTCTAGTCTAATGGGATGTGAACACCTCAGTCATGGCTCCACTCTAGCCCGGTCATGGCCGAATCTGTATGGCTTAACCCTAGCAACGATGTCCAGGGGCAAAACAGTTTTTCTCTCTGATATTGGGTCCCTTTCAGTGGGTCTGCTCCTTCCTGACTAAATGCTACAAGCAGAGTTTCTCAAGCTTGGCGCTCTTGACATTTTGGGCCAGATGACCCTTCATTAGAAGGTCTGTCCTGCACACTGTGTACTCTTCATCTCTACCTATGAGAGGCAAGTGGCACCCCACTCTGATAGGTTGTGACCAGCCCTAAGGACTTTGCAAGGAACCAGATGTGGGAGGGGGTAGCAAATTGGAGACATCATTTTTTGTTGGACAGTGATGGTTAGTCCATGATGGCCAATTTGGCCTGACTTGACTCTGGTCCTTAAACTGACCAGAATACTAGCTATTGATCTGCTACCAAATACTTTCTCAATTATTAATTGAAATGATGACCTTAGGGGTACCATGTGAACATGGCTTTGGGAATGGTTCTCTCAGGGAGAACACCCAAAACCCCAGGGAGTGACTGCTTGACTTTGTGTCACTCCAAGTGCCCCTCTGCCTTCAGTCTGTGTCTCTGTTCTAGATTCTGGGCCTGAGGGAAGTCAGTTTAAGCCGGAAGTGGAAAGAGACTCAATGTATGAGACAGTTCAATCTGAATCACAACTCCAGCTGCACACATGTGGTGCACACACATGCACACATTCGGGTCTCATTACCTAGCCATTGGACCTGGGCAAGCTCCTTGACTTCTCTAAAACTGTCTTCTCTTCTGTAAAGTGTGGTTACCTTTACCTGTCTTGGAGGGCTGTTGGGAGAATTGAAGCTAGTCCATGTGAAAAGCTCAGGTGCAGCTAGGCAGATGGTTAACACTGTAGTAAATGTTTTCATTAGCATAAATTTGAAGAAAACATGGGAGGAGAAAGGTCCCGTAGAGATGAGATCTCCCTTGAAGACTGGCAGTGGTTCTAACTGTTTGTGGCTGATCTCCAGGGCTTTCTGACCCTGAGGCAGGTGCTTATCTTCAGCTCTCCAGATGCTGTTTGCATCTGGCCTCACCCCTGTGTCCCTGTACCTCTGATTTCTGAGTGACCTGGGCATTCTAGAACCACAGGCTGGGAAGCTGTGTGTTCCCATAGGAACATGTCCAGGTGGCACTGGTTTTAGCCACTGATCTGGAGCATGAAGCCATCCAAGCCAACAAACATCTGGGAACACGAACAAGCAGCAGGAGGGAGGTAGCTCTGCCCTCAGCAGCCGCTGCTTTGGTTGAGGGCTGGAGGACAGGTCAAAGGTCAGGGGGTGGCAGAAAGCCAAGTCTAAGGGACTGGCATCCATGGCCCATTGCAGCAGGGCTAAGCAAAGCATGGGGAGAAAGGGTCAGATGCTGAGTTCACTGTGTTGGCGATGCGGCCTGAGGCAATGCTTTCTGTATCTTCTCTGTTCCTTTGCCTCATGGAACCTGTGGTTGGCCGACCTTGAGAATGCCATTGTCTTCATCCATTTATTTCACTGGTTCTACGCAGGGACATGACAGATCAGCAAAGCTGGTGGCTGAGTCACAAAGAGGTCTCGGGTAGAATTCAGGTTGCATTTGGGATGGGTGCCCCCAGCAAGCGGGTTCTGGGTTTGCTGAGCTCAGAGTTTGTGGCTCTAGGTCTGCTCTCAGCCTGGCACTTTCTGCTCCACCAAGCTGCACTCCCCACCTTGTCTTAGTTTAACTTAGCACCTGCCAACTCCAGCTGCATCTTTTGTAACCTTGCTTATTTAATTTTGGTTCTAAAAGAAACAGTGTATCACTGAGAAAGCTCCCTTGGCCAGAAATACTGAAGAAATGAGAGTTAAGTGAAAGAGAACCTAGAAATCAGTAATCCCACTTAAAATTGAGTGGACTTCATTTTCTGCTTCCAGATCCTAAGACATACACACTTTAAAAGATATTATTTATCATATTTTACAAGGCCGAAAAGAATACTTATTCTGGAAAACTTGAAAGATATAGAAAAGAGCAAAGAACAAGCAAAAAGCATTTAAAAAAAAAAATGTCAACACCAAGACTCATGAGTATGCTGGTCACTGTCCTTCTAGGTAGGGATATGTGCATTTAATGTTGTAACTGTTCTTTTCATTTAATAATAAATCGTGGCCATCTTGTCTTGCCATTAAATATTTCTCAGCATCAATTTTGCTGCCTGTAGCGTGCCGTAATTTATTTTACCTCTGCCTATTGTTAGACATTTTGATGGCTTTACACTTTGACATTTTGTGAGTAATGTTTTCATGGACACTCAGGCGTCTGTGTGCATACATTTGCGCCCACGTGGGTGGGCGCCTTGGAGTAGACAGCTGGCTGGAGAGTTGCTAGCCGGAGCTTACTGCCTTGGTAGCTCTGTGAACCCAAATTTTGTAATCATCCACTTTTTCTCTAAGTTCCCTCCACCCCAGACCTGTCTGTATCTGATGGAGATGGCAGAAGGTATGGTGCATGTCACACACCTGGCATGGGTTCAGTCCCCAGTATGGCAAAGGAAAAAATGAAAGAAAGAAAGTTAATGTAACACCCGTATAGTATTAGGTACTATATGTAATCTAAAGATGTAATGTGTACAAAAGGATGTGTACATTCTGTGCAAATTCTATGCTGTTTTATTAAAGACACTTGAGCATCCTCAGATTCTGAGACCACTCCTCATGGGCGCAGCTGATTTATTAGGCCAGTAAGCATCCAACTTACTGCAAAGCCTGTTATACCAACCACATGCTGTTGAAAACTTGCTCTTCCACTGGACTTTGAGAGATTCCCCTCATGCAGCATAGAAAGTCCTCAGAAATCTTTCAGGGAATTCCAGAAAATCTTTCTTCCCCTGCTGTGTCTGAATGGAGGGTCTGGCTCTGCTGCTGGAATGTGAGATGGGGGGGCACAAAGATGTGGGTGCAGCTGAACAGGAAGGAGCAAGTCGTCTGGGCTTTGGGGACCCAGAGCAAGGTCCTAGCGCAGGCCTCAAACTCTCCTGCCAGCTGTGAATCCCGTGAGTCTGTGATATGGTGCAATCACTGCTTGGCCCTCACATTTGTTTTTCAAAGAGATCTATATATTCTTTAGTAAATATTCCTCTGGCTAGGTACAGGGCGCATGCCAGAAATCTCAGCAGCTTGGGAGGCTGAGGCAGGAGGATCACACGTAGAAAGTCAGCCTGGCCAGCAGAGTAAAGACTCTGAAAATCAATATTTATTTACCTGTACCCAGGACTTATAAGAGATACAAGGTACAAAGCAAAGCTCATAGAGAACACAAACCTGTGATTTTTCAAATTCTGATCTGGCAAGCACAAGGTCCTGAGTTTGATCCCCAGTATGGAAAATAAAATAAAATTCTAATAGCAATCCAGTGATGTAGCGGATATAAAGCCACAGTACAAAATAAAGCTAAAAAAGCACAAGAAGACACGAATAGTGCAAGGAGCGGAGGCCAGCAGAGACCACCAGGCTGTGGAAAGGCAGCATGGTATGGCATTTGTCGTGCCTGGGTGCAGGCAGACAGAAGGCTAAAAGACTGTCTGCAGGGAACAAAGAGAAGCGGGGCCTTTTATATGGATTGAAAGAAGGCAGGGGTATTAGGTGGGAAGATTTTAATAAACGCCTGTGGTCAAAGTTCTCTGGCTGTCTTTCGCCTCAGTGAGCAAAGTCCTGGGAGCGTCAGTCAGGTGTGAGTTTTCCAACGGCCTGGATGGCCCAGGACCTGCAGAATTCCTTTGTCCTGTCTAATCTCTGGATGATGCCTGTGGTGAGGAGTTGAGTCCCCTGACGAGAATGGCGCCTCTGCTGACAGGCAGTTTGGGGGTGAGAGAATCAGGTCTCACTGGAGCCTCGCAAAGACCACTGCCGTGGTGCTGTTCTCAAGTTGGCGCCCCCATCCAGTTCTTCCCCTGACCCATGAGGTCAGGGTGCAGCCCTTGAGGTCACCAGGGTGTGAAGCTATTCCCACATGGCAAAGCTGTGGCCAAGACCCTGTGCACACCAGGGCAGGGCAGCCTCTGTTAGCTATTGATTGGGACAATCCACCGAGCAATGCTGTTCTCAGGAATAAGCCACTTCCCTGGCCACTCCCCACTTAGCAGCGCTTCTCACCCTTCCAGGAACACTGGATCTATGGTGTTGGCTGAGGTTTGCTGCACTGGCCTGGGGATTCAGCTTGATTGTGGCTTTCAGCACAGGCCACTAATGGTTCTTCTGAGGCAGTATTTTATTCTCCAGCCACCTCCTCTGTCTTCCGCAAGTCACTCTGCCCTAGTCACAGTCCCTACTTCCCCTTCTCTGTTGCAGCTTGGGACTCAGCCCACGTCCCTGAGCTAGGGTCCCTGCAGCACACCCAGGTCCCTCGCTTGCTCCTGTAGGCCCTGCATACTGAGGGAGGGCTGCACTGCCTTTGTGAGGGCTGTGCCTGCAGAGGGTGAGGGTGTGATCCGTGCTTCCTGGAGGTAATGATTCCAGGTGAATGAGCTTAGCAGACCCTCTGCTATGGAGCAAGCTCTGGGAGAGGAAGAGCCTCAGAATTAGGAGGCCATTCTGGCTCTGGGCTGTGTCCCCAACTAGCTGGGGCAGAAGGCACATCACTTGATGCCTTTGGTCTTGTTTCTTCTGTAAGTGGTGGCAGGTTGGGACTGGAACAGTCAGGAACCGGAGATCAGTCATTGTGGAAAGGACAGACAAGAGATAGACACGAATGTCATGATTAGAACCAGAGCCTGCACTGCTGCTCCATCTGCCTGTTGGTCACACTCGTATCCCACGGATGCCATTAGCTCTGATCTCCTGCCTTAGACAAGTGAGAGAGGAGGAAGCTGTGCAAGGGTAGTGACAGAGGAGGAAGGAGGAAGGAGGAAAACTTGCAAGAGAACACAGCAAAATCGAAGAGCTCACAATCACACCTACCTCATGGGCCTGTTGTGAAGTTATAAACAGATAGCAAACATGAACGCTGGACGTGGGCCTGGAACCTGGAATCTGAAAACCAATATGCTGATTCTGTGAAGCAGAAAGGGAACAGATGGAGAAGCCGGAGGAACTGGCAAAATTAGCCATAATGAGGGGTGGGGAAGGTAAGAAAGGTTTGAGAGCAGCAACTGCATGATTTTCACCTGTGCCAAAGCCTGGACTCCAGAGAGCAGGAAAGCGCACCTCTACCCGCCTTCCTCGTGCCCCCAGCCGACACGAGGCACCCCTGGAGCACAGTGTCCTTCCATGAGGTGCACTCCTTGGTGCTAACACTGGCCTGGCAGCCTGAACAAAATGCTAGCGCTGCCTCCTGTCCCACATCCATGGAGGGGACTCTGAGGTGGCTCCACATGGTTCCCTGCCTCCCACCAGGACCTTCTGTTCAGCAAGAGGGTTGGCAGGACGGTGTCTCCCATGGGTGCTACGGCGGGCCGGGGAGGTTTCTCTCTGTCCTGAAGCTTAAGAAGCAGCCTGCAGGGACTTCAGGGAAAATTCCCCTTCATGGAAGCTCCCCAGCCTGAGGCCTCTCTTCCCCTTCTGCTCCTCCTCCTCTTCCTCCTCCCTCCCCTTCCCCTTTCCTTTCCTCTTTCCTCCTCCTTCCCCTCATCTTTCATCCCCTTCTCCTCTTCCTTTTCCCTTCCCCTCCTCCTCTTTCCCCTTCTCCTCCTCCTTCTTCTTCTCCTTCTCCTTCCTTTTTCCTTTTTGGCACACAGTGGTACCTCAGTTCATGAACCCAGTTCTGTCCATATTCTGGTCCCAAACCAAACTGAATGAGAACCAAATCAATTTTCCCCATAAGGTCAACTCTGAACCTCCTCCAACTCGGCTTACAACCAGAACCATGGAAACAACCAGGTTCATGAACCAAGGCACCGCTGTATAAGCCTTTGCAATGTACACGCTGTCACCCCCCAGTTTCCCTGAAAGCAAAGGAAGAGGCTGGATTCACGGAAGTCAGCAGCAGACTGTGGGAGAAGACCTGAGAGGCTGGACTCCAGTTCGCTTAGGGGTGCAGGGGTTAAGGCTAACACCAGTCTCACCCACCAGCTTGGTCCTAGGCCACCGAGACAATGTCAGCGGTGTATACTTCTATGTGTTCCCCTTCACCCTGGTTTTTAAAACTTGTGATAAAAACCATGTAACATACACTTTACCATCTTGACCATGTTCAGTGCACAGTTCAGGGGTGTTAGGTACCTTCACACCTCTGTGTAGGCAGCGCCGCCACACATCTCCAGAGTCTTTTCATCTTGTAAAAGTGAAACTCTGTAGCCACCAACACGAAACTCCCCATCCTCCCTCCTCCCGAGCAGCCTCCCCTCTGCTTTCTATCTCCATCAGGTGTGCAGGCTCTCAGTGCCACCCAGATACGGAAGCACATAGTATTTGTCTTTCTGTGACTGGCAGCGCTGGTCAGAATTTCTTTTCTTTTTTTTATTTAGTACAGGGTTTACAGGGTCTTCGGGGTCTACAGGGTCTCACTACACAGATCAGACTCCTAGTGATCCGTCTGTTTTCAGCCTCCCAAGTGCTGGGATTACAGGTGTGCACCACCACGCCTAGTCTCAATCCCCGTCTCAGTGTGCCCCAGGGGCAGGGCTGGCACAGCACACTAGGGATCGAACCCTGGTCACTGTGCTCTGCCTAAGCAGGTGCTTTAGTCCACTGAGCTATTTGGCTGGCCCTAGAATTCCTTTCTTTTTAAGAGCAGGTCAGGTTCCATAGTGTGCATTAACCACATGTGGTCTGGCCTTTGGCTCACTGGTGGGCACCTCCGTGGCCTCTACCTTTTAGTACTGTGAACAACGCTGCCACGAACATGGATACATAACACTCTCTAGGAGGATCTGTTTCCAGTTCTTTGGGGTGCATGTCTAGAAGTGGTACTCCAGTGTCGCAGGACCACTCTACTGTCAACATTTTGGAGGATCTGCGGAGCTGCTCCCCACAACCACTGCACCATTTCACATTTCCATCAGCGGCGTGCAGGGTTCCAGTGTCCCCACGTGTTCACCAACACTTGTTTCCTTCTGGTTTGGTTTGTCTTCTTTATGGCACTAAGGATTGAGCTTTCTGAGAGACTTCTCCAGCCCTTTCAACGCTTTCTTTGGAGAAAGGGTTTCATTATGTTGCAAATTGCCAAGGATGAGCTAAAAGTTGTCACTTTCCTGCCACAGCCTGGCAAAGTACTGGGATTACAGACATGACTCCAAGCTTTGTTTTTGTCTTTAATAGTTGCCATTTTCTTTCTTTCTTTTTTTCTTTTCTTTTTTTTTTTTTTTTTTTGGTGGAACCAGGGATTGAACTCAGACTCTTGTGTTTGCCAGGGAAGTGCTTATTCCACTGAGCCATCTCCCCGGCCCTGCCATTTTCATAAGGTGAAATAACTTACATTTTTTTAAGAAAAAGAAAATGCCAACATGAGGATTTTCAAGCTGATAAAATAGACTAAGATATACAACTTTAAATGTGGCAAGTTAATAGCGACCTTATAAGTTCCTTCAAAGCTAATATCCAAAGAAGAGAAGGGAGAAGAAAAACCAAGTAAAATGGGGCAAAGGCAGAAGAGTTTAGGCCTGCAGTAGAAGCCATTGTTTTGCAAATGAGAGGCTCAGCGTTCCTGGCACACCCAATCTTCCTCAGAGGCCCTGGAGATCTATTTGCTTGGGGACATTGATCACTCCCACAACACACTGTATGTCGGGAGAGACACAAAGGTGAACGAGCCACCATGCTACGCTTGGGCCCCACGGTACAAATTGCTTGGCATAGGGATCTGCATCAACCCTGCCCAGCTCCCTGCCTGACCTGGCTTTGCCTCAGGTCTGGACTGGGCGCCACTCAGCCTTGGGATTCAAGGTCTCATCCTGTAGTTCAGGCTGGTCTTGAACTGACTGCATACTTCAAGCTGGACTCGAATTCACCAAAATCTTCTTGCTTCAGCCTCCGAGTGCTGGAGCTCTAGTCATCAGTCACTATGCCCAACTCATGCATTTTAAAAACAGCTTTGGAAGGAACAAACATGTCCTGGTCCTTTCAGGGAAAGCACCCACAAGAGGAGGATGGCAGACAGGCTGCTTGCAGGAGGAGGCTGCCCTGGCTTTGTCTCACTTCGAAGCAGGGTCTCTTGTTCCTGGTATCCCCAGCCCATGCCAGGTTGGTCCTGTCACACTCCGCAGACCTCAGCAGAGACCCGATCTCCTGCACAGCGTCCCTCTCAGCTTGTGGGCCCACATTGCCAACACGCTTTTTTTTCTGGGCAAATACAGCCTGAAGGTGTAGAGCCGTGTTTTGCAGCTCTGGCCCCTGGTTGGTGCAGACGTGCATGGAATTCCATTTCCCCACCAGATGAGTGAATAGCAAGAACCCTGAACAGAGGGGCCTGAATAGACTGGGCCCTGCTGGCCTCTCAACAGGGCAAATCCACTCACAAAGGTCTTGGGAGGTTTTTAATTAACGTTACTTACAAACACAAAAGCCCCCCAAGGCACTTGGTCCTATTTAGAAAAATATTTTCAAAGAAGGTGAGGTGGGGGTGCTTCTCCTTTTGCTTGTGGAGTGCTTGCATATTGCAAGCCATCCTGGAAGCGCACAAACTACCCGTAGACAGGATGGGGGAAGGGGAATCCTTCCAGAAACTCTCTTCTCTCTCCTTCATTTTTATTCCACCGTGACACAACCCTCTTGGGAAAATCCTGCCCCAGATTTTTATTAGTCTTTCGCAGGCTGCTGGGTATTAAAACCTCGACAAATCCATTTATGTGTGTGTCAGCCCTGCCTTTCAAGTGGCCTCTCCATGAGCTGTGGACTAATGAGGTGGCCGGGAAGCAGCTGCCCTCAGCCCTGCGGAAGCTGCAGGACAGCCCCCGGGACCACGTCCTGCTGACCCCACATCCCTGTGCTTATGCAGAGCTGCTGAGCAGCAAACCACGCTTGGGTCAGGGCACAGTGCCCCAGGCAGGGAGAAGAGCACGCTTTGCTCCCGCTGACGCCAATGGTTCTCTGCTTGACCAGACTTTAGTCTGACTTTCCAACCTTCTCCTGGGTCCAACCGTAGAAGCCACAAGAACTAGTTTTAGCCAAGAACTCTGCTAAGTCAGCTTAGCGAGATCCCCCTCAGCATCCAACTTGGGTCGCTGTGCCCCAAACCTGTGCTGTCTGCCCTGTCCTCAGCCAAAACCCACTTTACCTCTGATGTATTCTTACAGTGATTTTTCCATCCACTAACCACCCCTCCCCCTGCCCCTTGGCTCTAAATTCCCATGTGCCCAGGCTGAACTCTGAGTGGGGTCCCATCTCCCTGCCCTTGCTTCAAGACCCTGCTGCAACGGTCCTGAATGATGTTTCCTTGCCAGGCTCTAAGTATCTTTGAATAACTTTTCTCTAACCCATTTTAGTTGTGTTAAACATGGGGTGATCATCTCATTGCTGTATCCTGATTTACATTCTACAAAGCATCTGCATTTCCTTGCTTTGCTTTGACAAATGGCTCTTATCCCGTAGAAGGGGAAACTGAGGCACTAGGAGGTGGAGGAGCGTCTCCAGGAGCACAGCTGGGAAGTTGTGGTAGAGGGTCCAGCACCCACATCTTCTCTCTCCTTATCCAGTCGTTGCACATCCCTCTGCTGTGCTGCCCTGTCCTGAGAAGACACTTGGGGGTGCGTTGCAGGGAGAATGGGCCTGGAGCTCAGGGATGGTTCTGGGCTGAAGCTCCAAGCGTACCCTGCAGTCTGAGCTCTGGGCAAGGGCACCAGGTGAGCTGACAGGGTTCTGGAGGCAGTTGTGTTGCCCCCGGAAGCAAGGAGTGGAGCACTGCCTCGAGGAAGGGCCTCCTCCTGGCCTGCCTCCTCCTAGCTGGGCTGCCTTTGCCTCCTCCCCACAGAGCACCCCCCAGAAGAGCTCTCGGTGGTGTGGCCAGCATCATGGGTCATAGGCCTTCATAGGTGGGCGGGGCGCAGCTGTGCTGACCCTCTCTGCAGGCAGCGAGTCCCACAAGCCAGAGAGAAAGGATGTGGTGGCAGAGACCGGCCTCCTAGCGTGGGAACCAGCTCTGAGTGCCAGCAGTGGCCTGCCCGCCGAGCTCTCTACCGGGGAGCCTGGGTGCTGCATTCTGAGGAGGAGGCGGTAGCACATCTGACCTCTAGCCTTCTCAGGCCACCAACCTGCTTCATTTTATTTCTATTTTCCAGTTGGCACTGTTTTCCCTTAAGCAATCTCATCTGACCCCCTGTGGAGTTGTCCCATCCCCCATTTGCGTGACACTCAGAAAGGCTGAGTGATTTGTCTGGGTCCCATGGCCCTCTCCTGCCTCCAGGGCTAGTGCGCTGTCTCTCTCTCTCTCTCTCTCTCTCTCTCTCTCTCTCTCTCTCTCACACACACACACACACACACACCGCATACACACACATGCGTACAGATGCGTCTCAGGAGATCTAGTGATTTGGGCAGTTTCTGGGTTTCTTCTGAACTTGATTTCTTATTTGAAAATTGAGGGGGTTGGTGCAAGAAGCAACCCAATTTCTGATCTTGCTGTGATGAAAACACGTTCCTTTCCACTGACTTGCCATGCTGCTCGTGTCTTCAGTCTGACTCTCGTCACTTCTCTAGCTCTCTTGAGACAGCAGAGCTGAGGCCATCCCTCACCCCAGGATGCTGGTGTTCCCTTGCAAGGGTCAGAGGGTCGGTGTGGACAGCAGGGTGTCATAGTCTTCCTTGTCGACTTTTTCTTTATTTATTTTGGGGGGATACTCAGAATTGAAACCAGGAGCTACATCCTCAGTACTTCTTGTATATTTTATTTTGATGTAGGCTCTCACAGACTTCCTAAGTTGCTTAGGCTGAGCTGCAACTTGCAACCCTCCTGCCTCAGCCTCTTAGAGCACTGGAATTACAGGAGTGTGCCACCTTGCCCAGCTCCTCGGGACATTTTTTTTGCTTGTGACTGCTTGTTCAGGCCTCTTGTTGGCAACAGCTCCATCCACAGCTGCTTCCTCCACACTCCCTGCCCCCCACAGCAGCAGAGGGCTGCGCTGACCCTGTGCCTGGACTACCAGGACAAACCCTACCTGCCAAGGGGGCATGGCAGGACGTGGGGCTAGAGATGGACCTGTGGAGGGGTTCTGAGCTGGCACCCTTTTGCATCACCTGGCCTCACCCAGCTCCAGCAACCTGATAAGCCACGGCAGGAAGGGGACCATTCCCACAATGGCCTGTCACAGCAGCCAGCATTGCAGATAAAAAGAGGAAGAAGGTCACCAATTCTCAGAGCTCAGGGCTTTCAAGAAAGGGGTATGGGGTCAGGTCATATCTGAGGTCTCCTTCAGTCCACAGTCCAGCAGAGTGGCTGCTGCCACCCCGCCATACAGGAGGTGCTTCTTGATCCAGAGCCACCCAGCCCCTCGGCAGAGCCCTTGTCCTTCAGTCAGCTGGGCAGTGCTGCGCATTGCTTAGCTTACAGGCATTTGCTGAGCATCGTCCAGACTGCACCCGAGACAGAGAGGATGGGGACTGTCCTCTGTCTCCTGCCTGAGTCCTCAGGGCTGTGGCTTGCCGGATTGTTCCCTACAGGATGTGCTTGGGGGATGCAAAATCTTGGAGACGGGGCCCAGTTTATCCCAATTATTTTCTGGGTTCCCAAATACTTGAAGTTGATTCCACCAACCTTAGGGTTCTGCACTGGGATGAAGCTGGGACCTGAGGGGCAGGTGGGAAGGGGCGGGTGCTCGGCCAGGTAAACTCTCCCCTCTGTGTGCAGCCGTGCACCACTTCTGTTTTCACAAAGTAACCCCAGGTTGGGGCTGCTAAATGCAGAGGTGACTCTTAGGAGTCGTCCTTTAGGATGTCAAGGGGGCACAGAGCTAGTCTCAGTGAGGCAGGAGCGCCCTGTTGTTTCTGTGACTGGGACAGAGATGTGAGGAGTCCCCAGAAAAGGGAGGAAGCAGGGAGGGCAGACAGGCAGAGCGGCAGAGCACCTGGCATCTGACTCCAGAAGGCCAGGTTAGCCCAAGAGAAACAGTATGAAGCCTGGAGAGTTGCTGGTTGCACCAGCCAAGGGCCTCACTTCTACTGTGGGCAGCATGAGCTGGTGGGGAGCTTCCCACCAGCACTGGGGCCAGCCCAATGGACACAGTGTCACCCGTGTCTCCAGAAGACTGTTTTGAATACCCCATGCTGGTAGAAGAGAAGGGAGCACCCTCTCTTCTTGGGCACAGCGCATGCCCCGAATTCACAGATAAGAAACATGCTTCAGAGCACTGTCCGAGTATCAGTCACTCACCTGTGGCCACTAGATAGGATCAGGCATCCCAGAAAAGGCTACCACTGGGAGCTGCCCCAGGATACCCCTGGACTGATCCCCTCCTCCATTTAGCTTTGCGCCTGTCCTGGAGCAAATGTGGGCTTGGTTCCAGTGGAGCACGCAGGACCAATCTCCTTCCACCCAGAGCAAGGCAGTCAGGGCCCTCTCTCAGGAGAAGAGCCAAGAGTCCTTTGGATGGAGTCAGGATGGATTCTTCAAGTCATTCCCTGGTCCTCCAAGGTGGGGCTGGGGCTGGGGGTGCTGTAGGGACTGAGATGGAGAAGGATGTGAGCAGAGGGACAGGAAGTGGTGGCCCCGAGTGTTAGGGAGACTCTTAAAGAGGACCGAGACTCCCTCAGCCCACTCCACAAAGGCAGGTGAGACTCCAAACAAAGCCAGGCAGAAACCCAGAGAGGGGGCCTCCACTCTCTCGCAGCCCACGCTAAGCAGAGAAGACTGTTCTGTGCTTTGTCTTGATTGGCACCACCCATACAGGCCCCACATGGTAGGAATACTGAGGAGAGTATTTGGGCCTGTGACCTTCAGATTCCCACTGGCCATCTTGACCCCTTCATTCCAGAGTAGCAGATATGGCACTGTCCCCTATGGTCAGGGCGGAAGGCTGAAGAAGCCTGGAGATCCATACCATCCCAACCAGGGAGCTCTTCCTCCCATTCCTGCGCAGTTTGGAGTTGCCCCTAGGGGCCATCTTGTCTGAGAGCAGGGGAGGCAGGGGCAGCTTCTGAGGTGGGGATCACGCTCGCTGTCAGATACAGAGTGGGTTGGACAGAGGCCCGGTGTCCTCTGCAGTCAGCCTTGGGTCCCATCTCTGCCAACCCCATGCCTCCGTGCCTCTAGTGGGAGGGGACTATGGGCTCTGGCCAGTCTTGGAGGGCTGAGGGGAGTGATGAGGACAGTATGGGGAAGGCAGGACCATGGCGCTGTTTGCAGTGTGACACTCCTGGGCTATCACTTAACCATCTACTCTATGGGCTATTTTTAAGCTCCTAGTGCTTATTTATTTATTTATTTATTTATTTATTTAATTTTAGGGAAGGTTCTACAGGGTGCTCAGGGTTTCACTACTAGATCGGACTCGAAGTGATCTGCTTGTATACAGCCTCCCAAGAGCTGAGATTACAGGCATGAGCCACCACCCCCAGTCCCAATTGCTGCCTCAGCATGCCCAGAGGGTGGGGCTGGCAAGGCAGGACTGGGGATCGAACCTCTGGCCCCTGTGCTGAGCTGTTTAGCTGGCCTTAAGCTGCTAGTGCTAACTCCTGGCCCCCTTTATGAATTTATTGCATGGGTCCTCAAGAAACCTATGGTTCAAAAAATAGACAAGATATTTCACACTCAGTGATAGGAGCAGTGGCCCCAAATTCCCCTTCATCCTCAACCCATTTTACAGGCACCATCAGAATGTGTGTTCCCCACTGAGCACTCTGACCTCACCTTTACTTCCTCCCAACTTCCTCCTGGGGTCAAAAGAGATTTTGGAAAGCAAATGAGTGAAAATAATTTCAAGAAAGCCTAGCTCTGACCACTTCTGAAGTTTTAACAGAAGTAAGTTATGTCCAAGTTTTGGGTCCTAACAATTTCCTTTTATCATCTCTTAATGGATAATGGTTGTACGCCAATACATATGAAGATACTATAATTGTGGTTTTTGTCAGCTCTTTTTTTTTGTTGAAGGTTTTACATTTTATTAAATCCTCTTGTGAAAAAAGGTGCAATCACAGCGGACAGGTGCTGCAGAATCTCTCCTCCTTTGGCTGTTCTCCAGTCTCCCGCTCACTTTCTGCCAGCACCAACGTTAGCCTCTGCGCTGCCCCTGGCTTTCTTCACTCTGTTCTTGTGTTCCTTCTGCTGCTTTCTGGAGGTCTTTTTCTTCTCATACAGGCCGTGTCTTGCAAGTCTATGTTTGAGCTCATTTTTCTTTGCATAATCCAGGGAATCATAAATCATGCCAAAGCCAGTCATCTTGCTACCACCAAAATGGGTTCTGAATCCAAACACAAAATGACATCTGGTGTGGTCTTGTACATTTTGGCGAGTTTTTCCCGAATTTCTGTTTTAGGTACTGTTGCTTTCCCAGGGTGAAGGACATCAGTGATCATTCATTTCCTTTGAAGAAGTTGGCTGGTATGAACTTCCGGGTTTGGATAGTTACTGTGTCGTTCATAATGGCAAACAGACCCTCAGGCAGCCTGGGAGGAAAAGACAAATGTTTTTGTCAGCCTTCTTATTGACTGAGATTCATGTACACCCTACATGTGAAAACAAGCTGTAAATTAGTTCACGCATCACAAAATTTCTCAAGAATATACAATAAAAGTCAAGAAATTATAGCCAATCATAAATCAATTGAATTATTTATAATCAAATTATTTCAAAAGCAAAACTATAAAAATGCATGCAAGTCTTGTTATAGCACAATAACTATTTTGCACAGAATCAGCATGCATGTTTATTTAATGTAGGAGGGGCCAAAGAGCTAATAGAGTTAAAAGGTGAATAATGGTGGCTTCTGACAGTTATCCCAGCTACTAGTCTTAGAAACCTGAGGCAGGAAGATCACAAGTTCAAGGATAGTTCCAACAACCTAGAAATACCCTATCTCAAAACAAAATAAAAAGGGCTAGAGTGTAGCTCAGTGGTAGAGTACTTGCCTAGTATACCTATGACCTTGAGTTCAATCCCCAGTACTGGTGTGTGTGGCTCTCCTGTGTAAGCCATCTCCCCAAGTATGTCCTTAATTGTCCTTGCAGTCACCCAGGTAAGACACTCCACAGTAGCCCTACTTCTCAGGCTCCAAAGCCCTCTAGGTTAAGAACTCTCAAATTAAGCTTTTGGACCTAGAAGAGATCTTGCATCAGCTTGAAGATTGGTTAAGGATGAGGAAAGAGCTCCAGGCTGTTGGGGCACAGGATGGGGGACTGGAGGCCATCCCCAAAAGTGGAAGTGACTTCAGTCCTGTGCACCTCTGCCACAGCTTCCTTCATTCACTATAGACCAGTATGGGCTCACCTCCATGCTGTCCCAGTGGAATGGCCATGGGCTGCTTGGGTTTAGTCCACTTTGCAAGCTGCTTCCTGTCCGGTTCTCCACATGGCTTGGGCTGAGGAGCTCTGAGTCACACACCAACTGCTCATAGGAGAGCGAGGCATGGTCGGCTCCCCTCCGTGGGGAGACTGTGTGGGAGGGCAGGCTGCCCTGCAAATCACCTTCAGCGCACACTTTTCCACTTCCCAGGTCCGCTGAGCCTCTACCTGGTCGGCGCTCGGCCTGAGCCGGCCTTGGAGCTGGGGATCAGCTCATGTGCAGTGGCCAAGGAGCAGCAGAGAGCCGGCCGGTGCTGCCCTGGGGTTTTCTGAGTGTAGCCTCAGCACCGAGCAACGTGTTTTGGTTTAGAGAATAGGAGAGGAGAGAGAGAGGTGGAAAACGTGCTCCTTGGCCTGGAAGCTGGCCTGAAGCGGAAAGGCAAGAATCAGGAGAGGAGTGGCTGCACTGAATTACTCTGTGTCAGTGAGGAAGTGGTGTCAGCAAGAGGCGCTTGGAACTCTGGGGAGGAGAGGTGACCTGTGCCGCAGGTGGGACCAGGACAGAAGAGAGGAGCATCCCAGGTGCAGGCTCAGCCGCAGCGCTGGCGTGGAGGGGGCAGGTGTTGGGGAGCCCCCAGAGAAGTGGGTGTGGCTGGATGGGAGGGATGAGGACAGCAGACGTTGAGTGGAAAATGGGGTGACCAGTGTACAAGACCCTGAAGCCACATGACAGAGTGGGGAGGTTTTCAGTAGGATGCAAAAGCAAACTTGATCTCCTCCACCCCAGTGGTTTTTGAACAAGAGAAGGCAAGACCGCCATTGCGCCGCAGTGTGCAGCCAATCGTGGTAGAGGTGTCACATCTTGTGACTTTCATGGGGTCCCAGAATCACACGCAAGAACACAAGATCGGCCAGCCTCTGGGGCTCCTGGAACTAATCTAGATTGACCTCCCTCTCTTTTTAGTTATTTCCAGTTAATCCTATCCTACCTCCCATTTTCACTAGTACTTATTTTAGAAAGTTCTGGAAGTACAGAAGAGAATTCAGAATCAGACTAACCAATTCTTCATTCAGAGTAATCCCTGTGTGCTTTTTTTTTTTTTTTTTTTTTTTTGTGATACTGGGGATTGAACTCAGGACCTTGTGCTTGCCAGGCAAGCGCTTCAGAATAATCCTTGCTACCACAGTCTCACCTGTTTTCTTCCAGGCTTTAGTTTTATGCACTAGTTTTTGTTTTTTCGATGCCCTGGGGATTGAACTGAACCCAGGACTTCACACTGATCTACACTCCCAGCCCTCTTTATTTTTTCAAACATGTTCTCACTAACTTGTCCAGGCTGGACTTGAATTTGAGATCTTCCTGCTTAAACCTCCCAAAAAGCTGGGGTCACAGTCATGCCCCACCGCATCCAGCTTGTGCACTAGTTTCTTTGTGTGGTTTGGATTAAACATTATAAGTAACCCAACCACCCATTAGCCATATGGACTTAAAGTTTTTAGTGACAGGGTTGTTTAAACCCTAGTAACTAGGATCTCAATATATTTTTGGGTACAGTTTGTATTTTTAAAAGAGAGAGAATTAAAATACTGTTCAATTTATGAAGTAAGTAAATGTTGGTCAAAAATATACAAAATTAAAAATTTAAATGATTGATTACACTGTTCTCCAGAAATCACCATTGTTGATATTTGGGGATATTTTCCTCGCCACACATGGTGGCATGGTCCTAATTCTAGGACCAAGTGATGTAGGGGCATCACTTGAGCTCAGGAGTTCAAGGACAGCCTGGGGGACATTAAGAGACCCCACCTCATTATCTTTTTCTAAGCAAAATCACACCACATGTAGTCTGAATCCTCTTTTATTTAGTGAGCCGTAGAAGTCATGAACATGACATTTACCTAACATCTCCTGAGTACTTGACGTGGACCAAGCCACTCAAAGCACTTTACTCATATTAATTCATTTACTCCTCACAAAACCCTTCGAGAAAGTGCTATTTTTTAAAATCCTGCTTTCACAGAGACAGCAAGAGAGGTGCAGAGACAGGATCTGGACATTTTGCCTGCAGAGCCTGCATCTCTGTCTTGATTCCCCTCTCCCAGACGAACCTCAGTGACATCTGGACTCCATTCCACTGGTCCTGGTTCACCCCACGAGGCTCCCCCGCCACACATGCACACTCCCTCTCTCTTTTTCCCTGGGCTGCATTTCAAATATAAAAGCATCTTTGAAATGCTCAAGCCTTTTCCAGACTTAACATCCTGATTTCAGCCTGCCTTCACTGTGCTGGTTCCTTGGGCAGGTCTGGTCCTTCTGTGTCTCTTCAACTGGGTGGCTCTGCAGGAGTGCAGGGCTCACAGAAGCTGGAGCAGCCTCTGCAGTGTGTGCTGGACACTAGATGCCTGTCAGCATAGCTGGATGAGCCACATGTGCCCAGCATTCTCTCTACCTCCCTCGGCCCCCATGGTGCCACAGCCTGGGCAGGCTTTCAGTTCTTTGTCTGGTCCTGCACAGCATGAACTATAGGAAGAGAAGGGTAGCCAGGGGCCTGAGCATGGCTTGGCTGAGAACTTTTGCTGGTGGGGACCAAGCTTCTGTTGTCCAGCCTGCCTAGTCACCAAGGCTGGAGGGGAGACTGAGGCTGGCGGCACAGCCAGCAGCTCTCTTGATCGCTTCCAAGTTCTGCACCAAAATGTCCCAAGAAGTCATCAGAAGACACAAGAACCATAAGTTCTTGTGTCAAGAAGAACTTATTGTTCAAGAACCATAAGATTTTGCTTAGAAAAAGATAATGAGGCCCGATTGAGTTGGAGGTCGTCAGTGAGGAAGGGATCCTCTGGGTGAACCCCATCTCCAGTACAGTCTGCTCCCACAGTCTGTGTGGGGACAAGTAAGGCAATGTTGAAGGTCTTACACCTGGATCTGCCATGGCCAGGCTCCAGGTGAGATTGCTGAAGCCTTGGCCTCTGTCCTGTACACCTTCCTCCCTTTTGGTGTCTCCTGGCTTTACTGTCCCTGTTTGCTCTTGGGATCCTGACGGAGGAGGAAAGTGATCTGAAACACAGCTTCCCTGTAAGGTGTCACCAGGGCAGAAGCTGGCAGGCCACCTCTCTTGGGCCACTTCCTACTTTAATAGAGATCCATGGAGATCAAACCCCCATGATGAAAATATACTTTCAGCTTGAAGAGCTTCCAGCTATGCCCTCCAACACTGTAGCATGGCCCAGGGCCTCTCCCACCTCAGTGCAGCAGGAACAAATTCCGAAACCCAGACTGCAGCCTGGACATACTGTGCCTAAGCTGCTGGTTTTCTGAGACCAAGGCTATCGAGACACTCTGCCTGGAGAGTTGTAACAATTCAGTGAAAGTGTGCATGAAGGCTTTTAGAATTACACCCAGAAATAGCTTTGAATATATGTTAGTTACAGGAATGATTATTATTATCATTTTGAATTATCCTTTGACTATACAGTGGATTCATATTTAATATACCATTTTTATCTCTACAACATCCCTGTGTATTATCACTGTGCCCATTTTAGAGATAAGGAAGAACCACTAAAGGGTTAAGTACACAGCTAAATGCTGTTCTACAGAGCCTGGAGTTCTTTGGAAGGGTTTGCCGATCCATTTGCCCTCTGTGGTTTAGAGAGCCCTGGGCCTGGTTCCTCAGGGATTGGGGGAATGGAAGAGAACCCTGAGAATCAGCGTCCACCTTAGGGTCTTGGAGAGGGTGCGCCTCCCTGGGAAAGACACGATTTCAATTCATGTGCTTGACATACCAGTGGCATTTAGCTCCAACCAACTCCGTGTCTACCAAAGAGTGAAATCGGGATGACTTTCCAGGGGAACTCTTGATTTCTGTTTCAAAAATATATAAAGGAGAGGAAAAGCACAATGGTCTGCAAGTATATTTTAATATGCCTTTCTAAAAAGTAAAGTTTCTTTTATTTAAATCTAACCACGATACCATTAACCCTCCTATACAAAATAGACTACTTTTTTTTTTTTTATGTATTTGGTACAGGGTCTCATTTTGCAGCTCATACTCATAGTGATCCTCTTGTTTTCAGCCTCCCCAGCGCTGGGATTACAGGTGTGCACCACCATGGCCAGACTGGGTGGCTGGCTCAGCATGCCCAGAGGTGAGGCCAGTACAGCATGCAGTACCAGGGATCAAACCTTGGTCAAGACTACTTTCTTAATATCAAATACCTAGTTTGTGGTGTTTAATTTCTCCAACTATCTCGCTCTTTCCTTTCTTCCTTTTGTTCTTTACAGTTTGTTTGATCCCGCTGACTTACATTTGTCTTTTTCTATCTGTGGCTTCCTTCCTCCTCCCCCAGTCCTTTACCTTTCCATTTCCTTGAATTCTGTCTGTTGAGGAAGCTACTTGTTTGTCCCATAGAATTCCCATAGTCCGGGTTTCACGGATCGCATCCCTTCTGTACCCTTTAGCACATTCTCTGCCTCCATTTTTGATCCACGGGTGTTTGGGCCTGGGGTCTTGCCAGAGCTCGGGTTTGAAGTTGTAGCAAGAATACTTGAGGGTAGCATGTATTTTCTCGCAGGCTCACGAATCACACAGTCTCAGTGATGCCAAGAGCCACTAACAATCATGCCTGTAGCCACTATTTCATGAGGAGTGATCTGTTTTTTTCATTTACTCACTGGGCTATTTCTATAGGGAGAAACTTCATCCCACTGTTTGGTGGCCCTGATAAATACCCAGAATACATGCGGATTCCTTCCTTTTATTAATAATAATTTGTTATTTACAGATATGATGGAATGACATTGTGATTCAGTTCAAAGTGACCCTGAGGTGAGGGGATCTGCTGTGGGTAACGCAGAACAGGAACAACCACAAGCTCTTGTTGTTGACATTGAGTGACAGGTGCACGGGGTCCGTTACATTGTTCTACTACCTCTGTGTGTTTTTCATAATTTTACAATAATATATATAATAATAATGGGGATCGTTTCAGTAAACATTTATATGGTTTTAGTAGAAATTTAAACAAAAATTTAACCAAAGATTTGGTTCCCTGGTATCCTCCAACAGTGACGTTTGAAGGCCATGATCAATAAATGTGTAGACTCAAACCTGTTTAAATTTTTTAATATACTGGAGGGTTTTCATTGTTAATGATGCTGAAGTCGTTCTGTGATTGGCCATGGATTCCTCCTCAGGTCAACTGCCAAATTCTTTTTAGCACAATCCAGTAGATTTTGAGAGTGTCCATTGTTTCAGTGTGACAAGGCGTCCCGTTTGTGTTGGGCATTTCCTACGCACACTTGGGCTCAGACAATTCTTCGAGGTAGGGCTGCTCTCTCTCGCTAAGGATACTTTCTTCTGCAGCATTAACTGTCATCATTCCTGCCTGGCCAGCACTATATAAAGAGATCTCTTTGATCTCCAGTTAGACTCTGTGGCCAGGAGCAGAATTTTCCTTCCCACATAGCACCAAGCAAGCAGCCTTCGCCGCCCTCTGCCTGTACCACTACCCCCACCCCATCAAGCAGGTGTTTCAGGGTGCGTTGACTGCACTGGTGGGTGGGTGGAGGGGAAAAGAGATAAAAATCTGACTTTAAAGGCTCAGGCAGTAACTTGTTTGAGACAGGCTCCCCCTCCCCAGCTCTACCCCCACCCTTAGACCCAGTGCCAGGAGGAGGGCAGTGAGAATATTCATATCTCCATCTATCTCTAATTAGGCAGATTTATCTTGCAAACTAGATCTGAGGAAAGAAACGCTATCTATAATTAGGCAGATTTATCTTGCAAACTAAATCTGAGGAGAGAAACACTTCAAGAGGAGGCAGTGGGGTGCCTCTGGTTCACATTGCTTTATCTCATCTGCGGGGGAGGGGTGGGTGTTGCACAGAACAGGCAGAGCCCCCAGAGATAAGTGTAAGACTAAAAGGGGGCACAGACGACCGAAAGTAGGATAGGTCATGAACAGCCTTCAGGTCCCCAGGGTGGTACCAAATAGAACATTGAATATGCTGGTTAATTTCTAGAGCTCAGCCATGAAATCTGTGAGGGTCCATGTGACACAGAGGCCAGTGACAAGTGAAGCCACCTAGCAGTTGAGTGTGGAGTGAGGGACTGCTATACATGGTAGGGAGTCCCCTTCCTGGGAGGTCTATGAAGTTCAGGGGTCTTTGTGCAGAAGCACTCAGGTGTGTTGAACACACACACACACACACACACACACACACACACACACACACATCCTCTCATACCTCAGGTAACTCAGATAAGAGAACATGGACATGTACGAGGCACAGCAGAACACACCCAGGACCAACAGCTCTGAGAACTCACCTGTTGTGGGAACTGGGCCAGCTCCTTCCTATTTCTTTGCAACAGGGATCTCCTTCTTTTCAAGGATTTTGTGGGGGATAAAAGGGCCAGATGAATCAGAAGCCCAGTGAGTCCCTGGGTGTGTAAGGTGAAATGAGTCCTCACATCTCTTCGAGAGTCCCCTGAGTACAGGGAGTCTGCAAATAGGCAAGAAGAACCATGCTTATCCTCAAAACAATGTCCAGGCTGTAGCTGCTTTCACCAGAGTGGAGGAAGTGATGGGCAGAAAGAGGAAGACACAGAGGTGCTGGAGCAGCCAGCCATCTCCAGGGCCAGACGCACGTCGGCATGAGAAAAGCTCTTGCGAGAGATCTGTAGGACCACAGGGGATGGGCTGGAGATTTAGCTCAGCAGCACAATACCTGCATGGCAAGTGGGAGGTACTGAGCTTGATTCCCAGAACAGCAACAACAACAGAAGACACAGGGCCTTTGCCTATATGTGCGATGCTTGGAGACTTCCAACGGCAGAAGCCCAGGAAGTATTCAGCTTGCAGCCCCCAGGCTGAGCCACGGGGACTTTGTGCTGGGCAGGCAGGCAGGGCAAGGAGCAGGCCAGCAGGGACCCAGAACCAGAGGCAGAGCACCAGCAACTGTTCATTGGTCCTGTCTGCCACATAGGTACAGTGCTACTTAATGACATCTCCAACTAAGTCGTCGTAGACAACAGTGATCTGGAAAGATTATACTGCTTAATGATATTGTTGTGTAAGTACCTTTCTGTGATATTTGCATAATGATAAAATAGACTAACAATCCTGTCTCGGAACTACCAACATTGTTAAGAAATGCATGGCTGTATGTACGCTGTCTGCTGCCTCTGTCCACTGTGATTTTCCTTCTTTAATAAGAAGAAAAATTTATACCAGAAATACACAAGTTGCAGGAAGACCTAATTTTAGGACAGAAAAGTTCTGATGAAAGCATAATGATATTCTCCCTAAAATGCCTATAAAACAGTACTCTTAGATTTTTGTTACCATCTCCTTCAAAAATCTACAATTTTGCTTTCTTAATTTTAATGCATTTCATAGGTGAGATGAATTTTGCTGGGGTGTGAATGTGTGTGTGTGTGTGTGTGTGTGTGTGTGTGTGTATAAACATGTTTTTTGAATAAATATAATTCTGCCTACCTGGGTTGCTATTTGAAATAGTTGCTAAATTTTGATTGTGTTTCTTCAGGCCATTATTGAAAACAGCACCTATGTGTACCCAAAAGCATTCAAGAAACTCAGTGGCTATATATTTGATCTGAAAATGAAGATTTTTCTAGCAGTAGGAAGAAAAGCAATTTGCTACTTAAATTTTAATTTATCTGTGTTAGACTATTGAGATTCCTTCCTAGACCTTATCACGGTCTCGGAAGTTTATATTTGTAATCCAAAGGAAAAGTTATTGGAATCCTAGGGAGTTAATTCCAAACTACCACTTCCAGTGCAACCCATGGCAAGAATAAAGACACTGAGGCACATTTATAGTTGCAGGGAGACAAGGGGCCCTAAGTCCAGCTAGAATGATGGATAATCAAAACAAAGGGTGGAGCCAGGCAAATCCCAGATTTTATTTGTGAAGAGGGGAGGGGCTCAGGAATGAGTGACTGTAGTTGTGGTGGAAAGTACCTGAGTGCAGTGAGCTGAGCTAGAAGGCCTGAGATCACCTCTGAAATATATATGTAGAAAGATATGCAGAAGGGCTGGGGAGATGGCTCAGTAGAATAACCGCTTGCCTGGCAAGCTCAAGGGCCTGAGTTCAATCCTTGGTTCCACAAAAAAAAAAAAAAAAAAAAAAAAAAAAAAAGAAAGAAAAGAAAAGAAAAGAAAAGAAAAGAAAAGAAAAGAGAAAGATACACAGAAAGAGTAATCTGCATAACTCAACTGAGGTAGTATCTAATGTTTTGGGGTCAGTGCTTCAGCTCTGATGTGTAATCTTTAGCGCACTGGGAAGTCTTCGCCTCTTTTCTTGGGAACTATGGGCTGAGGCAACACTGCCCGGTCACCTTGCTTTAAACACTACACATCAGCACCTAGGCCTGGACCAATGTGCTTGCTTAAGGCCAATTGAGGGGGCAAGGAAAAGTCCTAGCCAGCTCTGTACATACCAAGTAATGGAAATAGGGCCAGGTTTAGCCCAAATGGAGATAGCTGCTTTTCTTTTAAGGAGACTTGTCCAGGTGGTTCTGCCCAAAATGAAAGGTAGAAAATGAAGTGGGAAGATGCTCATAATATACATGATTGGGAAACATTGACTATCCCAAGTATGTCCCTTGCTCTTAAAAATGATCTTATGAGAAAGCATGCCAAAAATATGAAACTCACCCCCAATTTATAAAATGAGAAATATGCATGAAGGAAATGCTCAGTTATTAATAATCTAATGTAAATTTTAAAATTAGATTCTGTGTTTTGCTTACCAGATAAGTTAAGTCATTTTGGTGTTTATTGGTTTAATGATAATAGCCAGGATTATGATAACTAATAAATTAAATTCTCTCAAAAGCTTCCAAGTATAAGTTGGCACTGTTTTTCTGGAAAGTAATTCAGCCCTAATTTTAAAAGTCTAAAACATTTTTCCCTTTTTGCTACATATTTCAACATTTTAATTTATTATTCAGAAACAGAAGGAGGCTGAGGTTGTAACTCAGTGGTAGAACACTTGCCTAATACGCACGAGGCCATGGGTGTGATCTCCAGCCCCACAAAAATAAATAATAATGGTAATAATAAGTGAAAGGAATGATCAATGAGAGAAAAATATTTATGTTCAAGCGTGTTTATTGCAGCATTATAGTACTAAAAAGTCAACAATAATTTATATTGCTAACAATAAGGAGGCTAAAATACTCATATAGTATTACCTCAGAATAGTAAAAAAAAAAAAAAAAATAGGTAGTTCTAAAAGAAAACAAGCAAGCCAAAGGCCTAGGGTACAATCCTAATTTGAAAATTTTAAATTTCATATTCAAATAAACATTGGAAGGAAATAGAGCAAAATTATTATGTTTAGACAGCTAGGACCATAGATTTTTTTTCACATTTCCTGTACTTTCCATTTTCATAGAATTAGTACTTTTATTCCTGTAATCAAAAGGTTGTCTAGAAAATGAATATCATTTCCTCTAGTTTTGACTTGAGAAATCGGATTCCTCCTAATGTAGCCATTGACCCCAGGAGGGGCAGGTCCGTCTGGGGAGACAGAGGAGATGGTGGAGGACAGTGAAACCCAGCTTCTCCTCTGATGTCGGGTTTCAGGGTGGAGCTGGGGCTGCAGACACAAATGTGGACTGACAGCAAACAGAGTGTATTTAAAGTCCTGCCATAGGGCCGGGGAGATAGCTCAGTAGAATAAGTGCTTGCCTGGCAAGCACAAGGGCCTGAGTTTAATTCCAGGTTCCACCTAAATGAATAAATAAATAAAGTCCTACCATTGAGTGAAGTCACAAAAGGAGTCAGTTTGAGAACAGCAAAAAAAAGGGTCTCAAATCAGGATCTCCCAGGAGGGTTTGGGAGAGGCAGAGCACTCAGCTCAGGATTCAGAGGCCGGGTGAACAGTTCCCGGGTGACATTACAGTGCAGCAAACAAGCAAATTCCAGGACTAATTATTTGGCACATTTTCCGGAGCATTCTCTTTATCTTTTGCTCTTTTCAGGCCCAATTCTTGTGTGCGCGCAGGTGCTGTTATTAAAAAGAAACTCATGTCTGGATAAGAAAAATGTCAGGTTAATAAATGCAGACTCAAGCTCAGAATCACTCCAGTGAGTGTGTTAAGTGCCCCGGGGGCTGTGACAGCCACTGGAGTACACTGGGAAGTGATGTCGCCGCTGCACTGGGCTCTACCGATTGTCGATTGTCGATTGTCGCTCTGTCTTTTCTGGTTCCCTTGATTAAGGTTTAATGGCATCTTGCCACTGGCACTCGGACGAGGCTCCATCCCCTCAACCCATCTCGTTCACCCTGTAGCTCTCCGTCTCCTCAGGCACAGTGACTACTTTATTAGATGCATTCGGCCCCATAAATTACACAAGCAGAAGTCCAGCCAGCCAAACTTTGAAATTATTTAATTTTACTTTGCTTTTAATTTTTATTTTACTCTTGAGGCAGGGTCTTGCTATGTAGTTTAGGTTGACTGTGATCTGATTGTGGTCCTCCTGCCTCAGCCTTCAGAGAAGTGGGATTCCAAGTGTGCCACCACAGCCAGCCAATGTTTTTACAAAAGCTCATTTCAAAACCAGGTTATGCATTTTCAGTAGCAAGGCCTCCTGTTTTGGGTTGCAGGGTGCTTTTTCTCTACATTTGGGAATGTGATTTCTTTTTGGGCCTGGAAAAGGAAAGAGAACCCTTTCTTTCTCCCTTTCCTTTTCCCTTTTTTCTGGAGGGCTAGGCTGGGCAAGGGCCTGTACGAGGCCTGGTGGCCTGGGAAGGGAACTGTAAATGTGGAGGTGTGTTGGTTATGCTGTAGCAGAGGGCAGGGCTGGAAAGGAAAGTGGGAAGAGCAATGGGAGGGCTCCTGAGCCTCAGTTTCCCCTTGGGAACCTCAAAAGGTCTCTAGTCCTCCCCCAGGGGTGAGACAAGTTGTGGAGTGAGAGCAGCACATAAACCCCCGGGCAGGCATACAGTGTAAGTCAGCAAAGGCCCGGGTGGGGAGGGGAGGCAGCGCAGAAGCATGCCAGCCGGTTCTGAGGCTGGCTTTGCAGTGTCTTCCTGGTTTACTGATTGATGGCCTGTGTGTGTCCGAAGAGGTGTTTTGGCTCTGTGTCAGAGCTCCCATTAGAGGGGCCTGAGCTCAGAGAGGTTTGAAAAATGACTTGGATGAAAAAATTGACTCCATTCAGTAATAAATTATAATGATGCTTTGTATTTATAGTGTATCCTTCAATGGAGGGACCACTAAGTTCTTTATGTCAATTCAGTGGGGTTTTTAAAAATCTTTTTTCTCCGTGACTGGAGGAGGAGTGAGGATAGCTATTGCACGGTTGTTTTCTTGTATTAATTTGGAGGCAATAAATCCTCCTTTCATTTTTTTTCCTCTGCTAGAAATCTTTCCTTATTGGATAGCACGTAAGGAATTAAAAATGAATAGTGATGCCTGAAATGTGTGTGTATGTGCATTTATATGTCTGTGTGGGTGTAGTATCCACATAAATATTTAATTTTTATCATCTAAGCCTTCTCCCTCAGTTTTCATGAGCTAGAATTTATTAGCTACTGAACTGCGGGACTATTATTATTTGTTTTTGCACCTAAATGATTTAAAAGTCAATTATGAATTGGCTTAGGGGGCTGGAGAACTGTGGCACATAATATGGCTCCCATACTTGGATTTGTCAGCAAACGTCTGGAATGAGAAAGTGTCCGCAATGGGAAATGGCCCACCGACACTCCACGCTGATATTAAACCAGCAAGCCGGTGGCCCTGGGTCACCAGGATGTGAGTGGCTCTGCTGGGGTTCACTGGGTGGGCTGGGGGCTGGGCCAAGGACAACCGGAGCTGCACAAGTAGACCAATACATCTGAGAAGAAGGAGCCCCGAGGCTGTCCAAAACAATGAATTAAAACTGGGCAAGCCCGAGGAGAAGCTGCCTATCATGACAGCCACCCAGGGCTGAGCTCTCCACCCCCAGCTCCTGCTACAATCAGAGAGCGCCAACCCGCTCCTTGCTCTCCTGGGAAGAAAAGGAACACACGCATTCAGTGTGGTTCCCATTTATCTGCAAAGTGCAGGCTGGAAGGTGGTAATAACCCATGGCAATAGAATTATCTGCCAGACAGAAAGTTCCTTTATGGATTTCGTGTCCTTTGAACATTCCAAACGGGAGATGGCTTTTCCAACAGTAAAGGAAGGGAGAAAGGCAAGGTGCAGTTCTCCAGCCAGGCTGGGTTTTTCAGCTGCGTGTACACGAAGCGCTGCAGAAAGGCAGAGGATGTTAACCTTGGAATCAGCCAGAAGCAAACAGCAAATCTTTGTTAACAAGCTTGGTGCCCACAATAAATTGTAAAAAGGGAGAGCGCACCGCAATGAGCACTGGCGATCAATCTTTGGTTGCCTGTGGGTTTGGGTCTAGAAACTGAAAAGGACAAAGCATTTCTGGATCAAGAGTCAGGCCGCAGATGCCTCTGCACATTAACGAGCTCGTCAGCGTGCTCCGCCAGCTAGACTCACGACACCTGCTCACCCTCACTGGTGCTGCATGCCATAGCTGTAACACACACACACACACACACACACACACACACACACGCATGCACACACACATATGGAAACATATAAGCAAGTGTGTACAGACCCACACATGCAAATGGTTTCCTTCTTAAAGAAACTCAGCTAAATTGCATTTTGAATGTTTGTGTGACTTTGAACAGTAAGAAAAATTGAAGATGAAAAATCAAAGCAGGGGAATATTCTGCAGGTAATCTGTTTCATCCCCTCAAGTTAGCGCCAAATATTGTAAAATAACCTAATGTGAGATTATATAAAGATAAATCTTAATATACAAAACCATCTAGCACTTTGGGTTAGTCTAAGGATGATTGATCATTGTCGTTGCTGTTGTTGTTGTTGCTCTAAAGGAGGTCAGAATTAATGCGGGCAAACAGAAAATTTGCAAGAGAGAGGGGCATTTTCCACCATCAATCTGTTTGGCTTGGGGTCTCCTAAGAGCCACGATCAGTTCCCGCCATGACATCTATGTCAAGCAGCAAACTCCAAAGCTGCACCTCGAGCTCCTGATGAAGTTAATTAAGTCTGCGGCTCAGTCTCCACAGCTAGTTGATGCCAGAATAAATCTCATGTGTTGTCAGCAGGCTGAACCAGAAGAACGGAGCTCCAAACAAGAAATTGCTATGCAGTAAATATCACTTAAATCCCTCTCAAAGTTGGAGCTGGTGTCAAAGTCCAAAAAAGCAATATTCCCCGGCAACTGCTGTCAGGAGTGTGCGTGTGTGCCTGACCATGGATCATCTGAACACTCAAATTAGCAGAGGAGAGAGATAGGGAGTTAATAGCACCCAGCTGGCTGCTAGAGAGCTGCTTTAACTGCAGCCAGAGAAATATTGAGAGGGCACGGCCAGCTGTCGATGACCTCCAAATGACTAGGTGCTCAGAATTGTCTTGCAGCCCAGGCTAGATAAATAATTCCTGCTGATGTGAAATAAATGAATTCTCCCAAATATTTCAGAGAAACCAATTCTTTTACTTCCCAGTCACAGGGCTCCAAGGAGCTGGAAAAACGTGACAAGGGAAGAGGTGGGGGATCCTGGGGTGCTTTCTACCGTGCAGACCTGGGGGACCGGGGCTGATAGGCCAGGGAGGCTGGCACGCAGGCTGGCCAGGGCGCTCTTCCAGGAGTGGTGTGTGGGGACTGCACACCTGTGATAAAGGGAGAAAGAAGGTTAGGAAGAAAGGGAGGAGATATCTGGACAGGGATATGGGGGATGAGAGAGGAAAGGAAGAATTTTGTAAAGAAATGAAAGATAGAAAAGAGAGATGCAGCAATAATTCAGAGCTCTCTAAAGTCCGCTTTCATACAAAGTACCACTGCACACGAATATGGCAACCTTGGAATCTCCCAGTAACAGCAGCGTTACTCTCTTTTGTTTCTTTGTGCTTTTATTAGGCATTTTGTCTTAAAGACGGGTGGCTCAAATTTGCCCCAATGCTGGCCCAGTCAGTGCCCAGGTGTTTTGGAGCTAGAACAACAGCAGGAGGATTCTCTCGGCTCCCCCATGCACCCTGCTCATCCTCTTTCCACAATCAGAAAAGGGGTGGGGACTGGGGATGGGAAAAACTGCCTTGGGGAGCACAAGGTACTTAGGAGCCCACCCTGCCCAAAGCAAGGGGCAATAAGCAGGCCCTGACTGAGCCTGAGAGCAGCAGCTCACGCTCCAGAGTTTCTTAAGGGGACGATGTCTGAGCCAGTCTGAGGGACGGCCACCCCTAGAGATGTTCAAAAGAGAAACAGATCTGGGTGTGGAGCTGCATACCTACTGTCCAGCACTCTGGGAGACTGAGGCAGGATCCCGAGTTCAAGCCCAGCCTAGGTCGTTTGGTAATTTAGCAAGACCTTGTCTTAAAAGGGGGCTAAAGATGTTGCTCAGTGCCAAAGCCCTGGGTGCAATCCCTAGTATCACACACACAAAAAGAAATGAAAGAAAAGTGGAACTGAATTCTTTCTCCCCCAGAAGGGAACCAGGGCTTTTGCAGCCCATCCACAGAGAGGCTGTTTCTGTACATGGAGCTAAATGTCTGTAAAAAGCCCACCAGGAACACAAGTGGGGGAAATAAATAACAGAGCTGAGTTGGGACTGTGGAGAATCTACGGCTCCCTGCTGGGCTCCACTGCGGTCCCCAGGTGGTTTTTAGTTCAAGGAGAGTGACATCTGCTTGGGGGAAACGAGGAACTTTTATTTCCACTTATAAATTAGGCTCCTCAAAGGAAGGGAACTTAGAGACGATTTTATGATTGCCACTGAAAAGACAATCGCTACTGGCCACAACTGCACATTTTGCAGAAAAACAGGGCATAAGCAAGAACACAATATGTTGCACTGCGGAGGCTTCTCTTGGAGGCAGTTATTACAGGCTTGTGTCTTATTAGCCAGGGTCAGGATTTCTGGGGTGTTTTGTTGTCTCTAGTAATGAGAAAGCCATCGAGGGCTATGAGCTTCCTACTCAGGAAATAAAACATGAAAATAAAATCACTTTTTCTTCTTTATCATTTCTGTGAATACCCCTCTAGAAATTTGTAGGACATGGAACCAATAGAAGAAGGGGAGGAATTATTTTTGAAACTGGGTCTTGCTACATTGTCCAGGAGGGCCTGGACCTCCCAGGAGGTTCCCAAGGGCCACCCCAGCACCCCAAGAAGCAAGGACCACAGACTTACATCCCCATACTCTCCCAGAAAAAGGCAAATTTGTTAGCCAAATGCATCATTGGCTTTAATTCAGGCAACAGGCTGACATCCATCTTAATTTAATAGTTTTAGAGAATAAACCTATATAAGTTTGAATCCAATTCTAATCAGTGATTTTCATCTGATCTATTCTTTTGAATCACTGAAAGTTTCATTTCGTTCCACAAAATAATAACCTTGGAGTTTGGTGTTCAAATAAGTTAGTAAATCCAGCTCAAGTTCCCATTAAATTGGGAACCAGGAGAAAGGAAACACAAGCTGCAAACCCAGATTCTAAATATCCCAGTAGACTAACTCCACGAAGCTGTCTTTTATTTTTTGTGAATAAGTATATATGTGTTACCTTCCCTTTCCCCTTTTCCTTTTAAAAAAGAAATAATGATTTTTTCAGGGCTCTGCTTCCCGATATGAAGGGCTTCGGGTATTTGAAGTCTGATGGGAGGCAGGAATGAGTGCTACTAATTGGGCGTATCCTGGTGTGCTTAAAATAAAGGGCAGCCAGTGCAACCGGGGGATTCTGCGCTTGCCGTCTGTACCTGGCCTGTCTGGAGCTTAAGAAAGGCCTGCTGGGCTGCGGGCCCCAGCCCCAGATCATGCTGCAGACTGCACTGCAAGACCTGGGGTGATTTCCTGCTGCGGAGCAGATAGTGTGTGACCTTCTATGCTAAACAGCCAAGAGGGGCTGGGGCCTCATGGCTGTGCAGCGAGGTTGCAAGGGACAGGGGAAGGGTTGCCAGGATGGCCATGACTGCCTATCTTCCAGGGAGCTGGACCAGATGACAGAAACAGCTCCCAACTCCCTAGGGCCAGGTGGCCAAGCAGGGGGTCAGTCAAGGGTGTCCGCGGGGACTGATGGTGATGCTTCTGATGGCATCTACGACCACTTGGTGAAACAGAAGAGGAGGAGAAACAGCTCAGATGATGGAGGGGAGATCAGGCCGACTGGAAAGGACAGGGAGGAAAATGCAAGGAGATGCAGGGGCAAGAGAAACCAGAGGGAAGGAGCCTGCTGTATGGGTGGAGGGGAGATGCCCAGAGGGCACAGCTGCCACTCCCAGCTTCTAAAACCGGAAGAGAAGCCAACTGGGGACAGTGGCCCAAAGGTTTCTTGACTGGGGGGTGTCTGGGACAGACACAGGGCCCTACTCCCCTCTCCCAGAAGGGATGGCCCACCTCATGCTGCGGGCCTCCTTTCCTGACTTAGCTGGAGGTGTAGCTTAGTAGCAGCATGCACTTAGCACGCATAAGGCTTTGGGTTTAAACCTCACAAGCCAAACAGAACGTAAACTACATTTTTCAAATGGTATGTACATTCAAAATGTTTCCCCTCAGCTTCCAGACACCTTTCTAGGGACTGAAAGCAACTAGTCCCAGCATTAATAGAAAGAAAGAAAGAAAGAAAGAAAGAAAGAAAGAAAGAAAGAAAGAAAGAAAGAAACTCCAGGATCCCAAAAGCCTAGAAACTCAAAAGGAGTGGTATAATTCTTGTATATTTCTAAAAGGGTAAAATGTTGGATCCATTTCTTTACATTTAGAAGTCCTTCATCTGAAAGGTCATCTTATAGTTGAAGGAAAATATACTGAACGTATCATTTGAAAATGTAACTTATATCCAGATTTTGTTTCTTTTTTTCTTTTCTTTTTCTCTTTTTTTCTTTTCTTTTTCTCTTTCTTTCTTTTTCTTTTTCTTTTTTTTTTTTTCTTTTTTTTTTTTTTTTTTTTTTTTTTTTTTTTTTTTTTTTTTTTGGTCTTGAGCTGGTGTTTCACTGTATTGCCTAGTCTGGGCTTGAATTCTAGGTCTCTTGTGACCCTCCTGGTTCAGCCTCCCAAGAAGTGGGGACCATAAGTATGCACCACTGCATTGGGCTAATTAACATCCTGTTTAACAATCAATTTAGCCCACGACTGTGACTTTTAGACTAAGTCAGCCTGGAAGTAGCTAGGAGCTTGCCCACAGGAGGTAACCTTGGATCTGAGTCTTGAGCAATGACTTAGTTTGTCAAGTTACACGTTTTAATGGAAGCATGAGTCCAGTGTAGTCTAACCACAAGCAGGTGGCGGGTCCTCCCCCGAGGCTCTGTTCAGGTATCAGAAGGAAGCAGCGCTGGGCATTCCTGTCCTGGGAGAGCCTCAGCCTGTGTCCAGTGCAGGCCAGAGAGAGAGAGAGAGAGAGAGAGAGAGAGAGAGAGAGAGAGAGAGAGAGAGAGAGAGAGAGAGAGAGAGAGAGAGAGAGAGAAGACCCCAGAGAGAGCCCCTGCCGGTCTTCTTCCTTCTGAGGCCCTGGCTCAGCAACACCCAAGCCCGCACTGGGGCCAGCCACATGGGGCTGTTCATTAAGAAATCATAACTAGTTTTTCTCCTTAGTTGGATGTTGGGTCTCTGATTACTGATAGCCTTCTTTTGAAGATAAAGAAGCCACAGGTAAAATAATTCCTAAGGTCACATTCTTTGAGTAATAGCAGGAGTGAAGGCTCCTTAAAAGACAAAGCACACTCTCTGGAGTCTTCTTCCATTCACTGATTCTTTGAAATGCCAGAAGTGAAATTCCTTTCTACACGGCACCGATCATGCATTGATCAGTCAGTTTCTCAGCCACCTGTGCGGCCATGGAATCACTCAATCCAGGTGATACCTAACTCCTGGCTTTCTACAGTGGCAGAAACGAAAGAACTTGATTTGCCCCACAGGAACCCAGAATCTAGCCGAGAAGGAAAGAATCCAGTGTTCTTCACACTTAAAACCTATGAGAGCCGGACATGGTGATGCACAGGCCGGTACTCCTAGCACTTGGAAGGCTGAGGCAGGAGGACCGCTGTGAAGTCAAGGCCAGCCTGCACTACAAAGCAAGAGTGCTGCTGATGTTGGGGTGTCGGGTGATATTAGTTGGGCTGCAGCTTCCTGGGAGAGGGAGAGCCAGGTTGGGATGAGATTAACAGGGAAGGGAAGGGCAGCGACTGGATGGCTCTGGAGCAGGCACGCTGCTTCCTCCTCAGCCCCAGACCCCAGCTGTCCTCACTGCCCTGCTCTCCTGCCAGCCACATGTCCAGCGGCCTCTTCCGTGGAGTGCAGGCCAGGGCACAATTCCGGCTGCACATGTCTTTGTTCTTTGCTCCTTTGCTGTCATTCTGGGCCACAGGGGAAATGGGCTTCTTCTCCTTGGGCCACTGACCTGGCAAGGGCGACTGGTACCAGGACTGCAGCAGACTGCTCAGTTCCCTCCTTTGGTCCACAAGGCCCTGAGCCACCACTGAGCTGGAGCAGCCGTGGCTCGGTAGTAGGAGCTGGAGCACCTGAGGCAGGACTAACAGGGCAGCTCGCCCTGCTTTCTTTTTTTTTCCTTTTGTGGTACTGGGGATCAAACTTGGGACCTTGTGCATGCCAGACTGGTGCTTATGCCGCTGAGCTGTGAGTGTGTGTGTGTGTGTGTGCGTGTATGTACAGAACATGATCAAAATACTTGTGGAATGCCTAAATCTAAAAAAAGTACAGTAAAAGGCACCTTACCGTGCTGGGCCTGGTGGTGCATGCCTGTAATCCCAGCACTTGAGAGGCTGAAGTGGGAGGGTTGCCACAAGTTTGAGGACAGCCCGGGCTATACAATGTGTTTAAAATTAAATTCTAAATTTTTTAGACCCTATCTAAAAAAAAAAAAAAAAAGTCTCCTTGCTATTAATCTCCTGCAAAGTACTCCCCCTCACTTCAAACACACCTATCCCATCATTCTTGCTGCCTTCTGAAGCAGTTCCACAAGTCCTAATGAGGTGTGATCCAAATATGGTGAATGTTGCACTGTCTAGTGGAACGGGAGACCTGTAGAGACACCCCCATGTGTCCTCATCCACCTTAGTCACCGGACTGGACTCTGTGTAACTTCAGGTTCTTTCCCAAAGTCAAAATGATCATGGAAAGTGAATGTTTTGAATCGACTCAAGACATTAAAGCAGCCATGACAGCACAACTAAAGACACAAAAGAGGACTTCTGGAACTGCTTCAGAGAGTGCCAAGAATGATGGGGTAACAGCATTTGAAGGGTGGGAAGGGCATTTTGTGGGGGACTCACAGCAACGTGTCTTTTATTATAATACTGTAATAAACCAGGAATATAAATATTCACGATGAAAGTTTTAGCCCACACTTTGTGTATATTAATATTCTGTGTGTGCATGGCGCTGGGGGTGGCACCTACCACTGTGCCCACACACCCAGCCCAGTAGCTGATTTGACACAGAACAGACTGCACGCAGCCACGCGAGGTGTACGGGGAGTGAACACAAGAGGGCCCCACAGCGCCGCCGTCTAGGCTTACGCCGTTGTCTCAGGTTTTTTTGATTTTTTTAAAAAGTAGGTGGCTCTTGTCCGGGTTAGGTGCTATGCGGCCGTCCTGCTCCAGAAGCCGGATCTCAGCGTTTCCCTACCCCCCCGCCCCCGCCCCCAACGAGCCACCAGCTGCTCTGGCGGAAAAAGTGGCGCGACAGCGAGTAGCTCTCGCTGCAGCAGCCCGGTCCGGGCTACAGCCTGTCTACCAGGGCCACCTGTGGCCACATCCCGGCCAAGGGCGGACCCTCCGCCCCAGGGCTGTGTCCTGCCCTGCAGGGGTAGGGGCTGCTCGGAGGCAACGGTCTGTCCCCCCCACCCCGGAGGGGGGCTCTCGCTGGAAACCGAAAAGAGCAGGACACCTGCCTCCTCCACCTTGGAAGGAGCTCAGCGCTTTTTCTTGTCTCTAAAATGCGGGAAGTCCTCCCTCTCTGCAATTTTCACAAGTACCTCGGGCGGCGGGTGGGAGGAAGTGCAAGGTCTCTGAGCCTCGGGTGTGACTCAGGCAGGCGCTTGTGAACACCGGGAGGCCTCGGTTCGAGCCCCCACGCAGGAAAAATTACAATGCACGCACTCGCGGGCTCTGCACGCCCGGCGTCAGCGCGGGAAACCCTGCCCCGAAGCCCCGCGGCTCCCAGAGCCGGGAAGTGAGGGCCGCGGCGCATTCTCGGCGGCGGGTCTGACGAAAGGCACTGGAGTCCCCCGGAGCGTGGAGACCCCTGGGCTTCCCCCACGAGCTCTCTGACGAAGGGCCGGGAGGCGGGGGCGGGAGGATGGGGCAGGCGGCGTCTCGGGGTCCTGGGAGCCGAGGGTGCTGGGAGGCAGCGGAGGCGCCTCCTCTGGGGTGTGCGGAACTGTACCCAGCCTCGCCGGCCAGGGCCCGCGGGGGGACGCGGCGCAGGAACGTGGGGCGCGGACTCGCGGGGCGCGACCGCAAGCGGGGGCGGAAGCTGCGCGTGTGCTCAGCGCAGACGGAGATCGCGGCGATAACCTGCGGGGGTGGCGCCCGGGACAGGAAACCTCGGGCGGGGCGGGGACCGCGGGGAGCCACGGAGTCCTTGACCGACGCGGTTCTCGACGCGGGCTGCGGGCTGGCACTGAGCGCCGAGCGCACCCCGCGTGGGCGGTTCTCACCTCGCGTCGCGCGGTGGGAGCCCGGCCTGCCGGGGAGCTGACCTCTCTATGAAACAGCTTGATGCAAGCCTGGGAGAGCAGCACTCTGGGAAGCTGAGAGGACTGAAAAGCGGAGCCCCATACTTGGACAATTTAGTGACTTAACAAGATGCTGTCTTGTAGATGTGGCGCGGGGTGAAAGCCCCGGGTTCACTCTCCAGTAAAATACACGCACACACAATAACTTCCCATTTGCACTATTGTGAAGTGTGATTCAATAGCATGAAATAAAGTCGTGATGTGCGGCCACAAACACACCATTTCATCAGTGCAAACAGAAACGCCAACCAGTTACATTTTTTTCCGCAGTAGTTTAAATATACAAGTGACACCTACATGATATTTTTGATATCGTTCTAGAGCTTGCAGTTTTATTTTTTATTATCATAGAGATCTATTGTGAGTGTTTTAACTGTTATAGAAATACAGTAAAATTTATCAGTTTCTCAGTTTGTAGGTATGTTATTTACAGGGATTTTTTTTTCCTCGCTTGTGCAGATAAACTATTTTATGCATATATTTCTACATGCTGTGAAAGTTTATCTGTAGAACAAATCAAATTTGAAGAGAAACAATAAAATCCTGCTGGAATTTTGACGTAACAGGGCTTCCTCTGGAGTGGATCTCTTGTAAATTATGCTAACATTCAGGGGCTTGACAAGACGGCTGTGTGCTGCTCGAGAAAGAATAAAAGCCCGAGACCTGGCCTGTCCTCTGGGGCGGGCCACACTGATGATGCGGGGCCACAGAGGAGTCATTTCACCTCCTTGACCTTGACCTTGACTCTATATGCAGAGAACAAGATCTGTCTTGCTTAAATAACTCAAGTGCCTTAATTAAGATCCAATGTAGGGGCTGGGGAGATGGCTCAGTGGAATAAGCACTTCCCTGGCAAGCACAAGGGCCTGAGTTCGATCCCTGGTTCCACCAACTAAATTGACGTGTGGAGTAGATGTCAGGTGTGACCCTGACTGTCACAATGCCCATCTCTGGAGTTAACAGCCACACACCCATGCAGGTATCAAGTAGTAAGAAGTAGAGAGGCACAATGCCTGAATCTCCTGAGCAACCTGTCAAGACTCAAAATAAGCCAGGCACGGTGGTGCACGCTTGTACTCCCGGCACTCAGAAGGCTGAGGCAGGAGGATGAAAACTGCAAGTTTGAGACCAGCCTGGGTTAAGGCCAGCCACAGTTGCGTAAGACCCTGACAAACAAAACAAAACAAAACAAAGAAAGAGACCAGGGATATAGCTCAGTGGCATGATCACTACAAGTCTGAGCTGCATAGTGAGACCCTGTACAAAATAATAAATAAATAAATAAGTTTTTTAAAAGGCCCAGGGATGTAGTTCATTGGTAGAGTACTCTTGAGTTCAATGCTCAGTACCACCAAAAAATTTTTTTTCAGTAAAATTGAATTAAACTGAAACAAGTTATTTCAGGGTAAAATATTTGTTATGGAATAAATGTTAAGTAGCAAACACTTTGGAAGGCAACTCAACATTAATAGTGGCTGTGTTTGAATATGAAATTGTGATTTTCATTTTCTCTGTAACTTTCTGTACTTTTATGAGTTGGTTTACTTGAAAATAAGAAAACTGACCACAAAATTTTAATTTATTATTATTATTATTTTTGTATTTTATACAGGGTCTCACTATGAAACTTGGACTTGTAGTGATCCTCCTGTTTCAGCCTCCCTAGCGCTGGGATTACAGGCATGCACCACCACGTCCAGTCTTAGTGGCCAGCTCAGCGCGCCCCTGGCAGGACCTGTACTGCACGTCATACTGGGGATTGAACCCTGGTCCTTGCTCTTGCCTAGGCAGGTGCTTAGACCACTGAGCTAACTCTGCAGCCCCTAAATTAAAAATTTTTAATTGCAGAAATCATAACTTTTATCAACATAGAAATAGTCACTCAATCCCACAAACCTTAAAAAAACAGCTTTTTCCCTCTTTCCTTGGAATCTTTGTCTTTGAGGATGTATAGTTCGTAGCTGGTCATGATCAGATGATCGACTTCACAATAAAAAGTTAATGTTCAGAATCCAACACTGAGCAGGGGGTTGCTGCTTGCTGCAGCAAATTACAGCAAACAGCAGCATGCTAGATGGGGTCAAAACCCTTCTTGCACTGAGGACCTCCAAGTCCTCCGAGAGCACAGCAAGTGGTAGGTAAGAACCTGGACTACGATCCACCTCTAGCCTGCTGTTAATTCTCTGAACCTCAGTTTCTCTGGGTGTATAGTAACAGTCACTGTGACACTTGCATAAAAAGACTCATATGGGGTTCCAGGTAAAGAATTCGACACACTAACGTGTGTTGTGGTCATTCTGTGCACCTAATCTCTCTCTTGCCTGCTGCCATGGAAGCTGCTCCCTGGAAGGGGACATTCCCTGGGGGGTTGTTCTGGGTGCCTGGTGCTGTGGCCAGTGGTTGGTGTCACACCCAGCACCCTGCAGGGCACATACTCCCTAGCAGCTGCCTCCACCTTCCTGAGATCATGTGACTTCCTGTTTTCTAAACTCTGCCTGCAGTGTCTCCACCAGTTGAGGGGGGTGGGTGGGCGGTAGGACTCTAGACCCAAAGTTAGGGTTCAAAGGGTGGAGCCAGGGGGATTGTGAGGTGGCCGGTCCTGCCTGGCTGGCAGGCTGTTGTGATTCATATTGAGGACGTCACCTCAAGGAACTGGGCACCTCTCCCACCCCACCCCAGCAGCAGGCACCAAGCCCACCCCACTGAAGGACCACACCTGGAGGGAGCCACAACAGTTGCTCCTTGGTGACACAGTAGCAGATACAGGGATAGAACTCAGGCTGGCATCTTCTAAGGTGCTCACCTTTAGGGCTGAAGTGCTTCCTTTTCATTAAAGTGTACTTCTAGGGCAAAACTAGGACTAAAGTTATGTGTGTATGTATGTATGTATGTATGTATGTATGTATGTATGTATGTGAGCTCTCCACCAGTAATTGGTAGGTGGTAAGCTCCCTGTCCCTAGAGATATTCAAGCTGAGGTGAAATGCCAGTCAGAGAAATCCCTGCCAAAGGCTGGGAGCTCTCTGGGTGAGAGGAATCCCACAAGCACTGGGATAAGGTGGAGAGAGGAGGAGCTTTACATCGGGTGTGCCTGGGAAATTTCAGCCATGTGAACTTTTGGAGCATAATTTTCTTATCTGAGCTGGATATGTTGGCACACAGCTGCTAGGAAGCGCAGAGGAGGCTGAGGCAAGAGCATCTTGTGTCCGAGGCCATCCAGCCTGAAGCACACAGAGTCTGTGCCACAGCCTCAGACCTTAGTCTGCAGCTGCTTGGCAGCTAGAGGAAAGAGGTTTGGATAGCTAAGAAAGCTCTTTCCAGACCCTCAACCAGCAAGAGGCACAGAACAAACTTCATTCACATTTAGGGCCTCTGGGCCTTGCAGGCCTGAGTTCTTTCTTCTTCTCCCGTGGTGGTGGGGGAGAGGAGCCAATGGACCAGAGTTCAGCAGCTGCACCTTCCAGCCCTGGCCAGGGGAAACCCCAACTACAGCGGTCACAGCCACAGTGACCAAGCGTTAAGAACAGGCACACAGCAGGGCTGTGAATGCAGGGGTAGGTGAGAATGCTGGGACCTGCACCCACGGATGAGTGGCACCCAAGGCTCAGGGCTGAGAAAGCACGTGGAGGCAGGAGACCTTGTGACCATACTCAGGTTTGTCCCTACCTGCAGACATCCCTGAGGAGCTTGCTTTATTCCACTGGTCTTGGTTTATCAACCTATGAAGTGGGTCCACTAATAAGAATCCTTCTGTACTCTTTTAAGAATCCAACTCCATCAGGCACAGAAAGTAATTTTAATGGTACAAATTGGCATTGAAACGTGAAGTTGCCTCACCAGTTGAGGATACCCCAGATTCTAAGTGGGATTTGTTGGAGGAGGAGGCCGGCAAGAATAAGAGATCATGCTGGGGTGTGTTTGCAGCTCTGGCTGTGGCGAGATAGGGTTAACTTAGCCCTGATTCCTGTTTTCAGCACTCACAGTCGGCTTGGAGCACAGACACCTCCAAGCTAACAAATCTGATTCTGTACCCCACACCTGATGCTGCATTCCATCTCTCCTGTCAGGCCTGGTGCCCACTTCTCTACCACCACTGGCTTGGCTGTTGGTTTCTTGGGCAGAAGGTCCACACAGAAGGCATTGACCTTCTGTGCTCTTTGCTGTGGTCCTAGGGGTAATACACAGCGAATGCTCTGACAGAGCCATGAGCAGGGATCAAACACATGAGCAACCTCTTCCGATGTCTGAAACAGGACAAGAGCACGTGATTCACTCTGTGTACCTTGTAGGAGTAAGCTGAGGAGGAGGGGATGGAATGCATTCTCCCAGGGCCTGGAGCTTCTTGAACCTGGGGCTTTTGTGAGGATAACAGAAGGCTGTGAAAGCTAGCTGGGTGCATGCTAATCAAACTGTCTGAGCCCTCTGCATGTTCTGACCTGTCACCTCTGGCTCCCCAAGGGCCCCCCACCCCCAGGCGTGCTGAGCTGTCCACCAAGCCTGGGCATGGTGGCACACGCCTGTAATCCCAGCACTGGGGAGGCTGAAAACAGGAGGATCACTATGAGTCTGAGCTACATAGTCAGACTCTACCAAATACATTTTAAAAAAAGAAAGAAAGCAAGATTTCTTCAGTAACACAGCAGTCAGGAGTACCCAAGGATTGCAGGAGGTCTCTGTTCCCTGCTCCCTGCTTGTGGAATCCGTGGCTGCCTCTCAGCCGCCCTGCCAAGTGCTACAGCTCTAACCCCAACCCTGGCCAAGCATTAGAGTCGCTCCCACCCCTGCCAGGCCCTACCCTGGGGAGCTCCGCTGCCATTCTAGAGTGTGGCCAGGCTCCAGAGGCTGGGTCTCCAGCCCTTGGACCATTTCTGGGATTCTCCCCAGTGCTGTGAGTCTGGGGAGAGGGCCTGGAGCATGAGACCGATTGCTTCTCCAGTTGTACAATTGGGTAGGGCAGCCACGTGAGGCTCACATGTCCCCTGGGGGTCACTGCCAGATGGACTGTGGCAGGCAGGGGCACCTGGGCTTGGCAGGAGGTGGGGGAGCAGGAGGTGGGCAGGGCTCCATGTGGGGTGGGGCCGGGAAGGCGATGAGGCCCTTGCAGTTGGCAGCCTGGAAACCTGCCTGGTGCTGGAGTGTGGCCACACCAGCTAAGCCATAGCCTGTGAGGGTAGGGACTCCAAAGAACTCCTGTGTAGGACAGCACTGTCCTTGCTGGGAAAACGAGAGCCTGTCACTTAGCCTCACTTTGTTCTTACTATACCCCTTCAAGTAGATAAGGGTACCTTCCATTTCATGGATGAAGGGAATGAGACCCAGTCGTGTGGGGTTATACAACTGTCACCCCAGCATTTTGTGAGGCTGAAGCAGCAGGATCCCACATTCGAGACCAGCCTGGGTAATTCAGTAAGACTGTCAAAAAACAAAAATAAAAAGGGCTGGGGATACAGCTCAGTGTGAAGGCCCTGGGTTCAACCTTCAGTACTGCAGTACCGCAGTACCGCAGGTCCAGAGGGAGAAAAGGAGGGAAACAGAAGGAGGGGAGGGAGGCAGGCAGGCAGGGAGGGAGGAGGGGAGTGTCTGAGGCCCAGAAGGCGAGCTGATTCCTCAGGCACATAGCTTGTCAGTGGTGTCAGGGATATAGGGCCCCCTACACCCAATGTAGGCTCCATTTCAGTGGCCCTGGCCCAATAAATATTTAATCAATTACATCATTTAGTGAGATCCTAGGTCCTTGCCTGGACCCTCCTGGCAATCATTGCATTCTTGGGACCCATCTCTTCAAACACAGCATGGCCGGGCACAGCAGGCCTGGCACAGCTGAGGAGAGGGAAGGTCCTCACCCAGGATGAGAGTTGGGGTTTGTATCTGATCCTCAGCCAAGCTGCACACTGCACATTTGTCATGGCCCATAAAACCATGCTGCTCTTTAAAAAGAAAGGAAGAAAACTTGTCCCGATTAGTTCTCCAGGGAGGACCCGACTCTCCTACCCTGCATTGTGCTGACTCTGCACAACACAGAGAAAGATTCCTTCTTATTGTTCTAAATTTACTGTCCAGTAATTTTTCTGTTCTCATTTTATGCGATGGGCAGCTGAGCGATTTTCTCCCGGCCTCTTTTATGAATCTAAACCAACCCATAAATTGCTGCTGACATCTCCTCTCCAGCCCTAAAGGAAAAAAAAATCTTCCCAGCTTTTCAGCCTTGGCTGGGGGTGGGGCTTTGGCTCTGAGGCTCAGGGCCTGTCCTGGGTCACCTGGGACAGAGGCCGGCAGACTGGGGGCTGGGCTCTGTGTTGGTGGGGAGCAGGTAGCAGAAATAAAGGCCATGTGGCCACCCTGCAAAAAGGCTCCCAGCCTGGATGGTGGAGAGCTGGGTCCTGAGGAGGGAATTTACAGAGTGCTTTGGGGTGCTGAGCCCTGAACACAGCTCCGGGTGCCGCAGGGAGCTGGGATGGGAGCCTGGAGAGGGGCCTGGAGGAGGAGCCAGTTCATGTCAGGCAGGATGGGGAATAGAGGGGTGCACACACAGCAGGAGGGATGGTGCAGGGGAAAGGTGTGGGCCTGGGGGCCTGGGCTGGATGAGGGCTTTGGACCTTAATGTGGGCGGCTGGGTCAGCAGTGGTTTCTGAGCAGGGACTGTGGGGATGTTGACAAAGAGACCTTCTGGCCAGGAAGGGAATCACTGCCAAGCAGTCTGGGGCCACCTGCCCCCACCCCATGTCTCTGGTGCTGTCAGGGGGTCTGCCAGTTGTTAGGTTTAAAGGGTAAGCACTGGCTCAGAGTGCACACCGAAATGTTGCTAACTTTCACCCTGCTTACACAGAAGAGGCAACCTGAGGGTCAGTGATTCAGCCCAAGTCACCACACTAGTAAGGATGTCCCAGCCCTCATGCTACCTTCCCAACCCTCTACCTCTCCTGTAGCCACCTGAGGGCCATTCTTTCTGGGGTTTGGGCAGTGTAGCCACAGCTGGGGCCTTGGTCCCTGGGGCTTTTATGGGGAAGGACATGGTGCCCACTGTGGCCCCTGTCTGGGTGGAACTGCTGCGCAGTGACCCAGAAGTAGTCCAGTCCAGACCCACTCTGCAGCTCCTCACCTGTGGTGATCTTTCAAACAAAAGCACTAAGTCTCACTTAGCTAGCGTGTGTACTGTCCCTGCTCTCTTGTTCTTTGTATTCTGAGAGCCAAGGCCAACCAAATGTCAGCAGAGCAGTGGCAGGGAGAATCCAGGCCCACAGGGGAGGCAGTCACCCCTGCCTGGGTGGAGAGTACTCGGCAGTGAGGCGACAGGCGCTAGGTGGGGCTGGCTGAGCCCAGCTCTCGGGGTCCTGCTCTCTGCTGTGTGTAGTGCTCTGGGGTCCTTCACAGCTGGGCTCTCATGCCCCCCAAACAGAACCCTTCACCTTCCTACCTAGCACCCCCACCCCTGTCCCCATCTCTGCGAACCTGCCAGGTGTCATGTCCACCACTGGACAGGCCAGGTTTTGGCTCGTGCTGGCCAAGTTGGATGTGTGAGGGAGGCTGCATGAGGGTGAGGCATGGAAACTGGATCTGGTGTCCTTGTCAGATTCTGGGGTAGTGAGGATGTGTTCTTGCCACCCTGGGCCTGGCTGACTGGCTTCATATCTTGGGACAGAGGCACAGAGCTTCGGCCTGCTGGACCCCAAACTCTGCTACCTGCTGGATGGAATCCTCTTCATCTATGGCGTCATCATTACAGCCCTGTTCCTGAGAGCAAAGGTGGGCACCTGGTTCCATGCCAAGCTGTGGGATTCTTTGCTTGGTGAATGTTCAAATGCACAGCAATTGTGATTCTGCAGAGTCTCAGACCTGCTGGTATCTGGGGCTTGATGTTGGGGCATGGCTGAGAGCAGCTGTGTGTGTGTGTGTGTGTGTTGTGTGTGCTTGTGGACCCCAGGTGGGCTGAGGAAGTGGGGCATTTCCCTGGGCTGGGTACGGGGAGGGGAGACCCAGGGCTGGGTACCCTGCTGAGGACCTGAGCCCATGCAGGGACATCAGCGTCCCATGGCAGGGGCTGCTGCTCAGGCAGTTACAGGGAGGGAGGTGGGGACCTTGTGGTCCCTCTCCACATCCTGCCATCCACCTGCTAATCATGGCTACATCAGCCTTTCTTCTGACACCTCAGTTTTCCTGCTGTCATGGGAAGGTTGGCCAGGGTGCTGGTTCACATGAGATGTCCAGGGGCCTGGATTTCTCAGGCGGGGATAGAAGGTGGAAGGCAAGTCATCCCTGCAGCACACACTGGAGCATTTCCCCTTTGGATTTTGGTCTCCACCATGAGATTTGATTGGAAAAATAGTCTCTCTCTCTCTCTCTCTCTCTCTCTCTCTCTCTCTCTCTCTCTCTCTTTTAACTTGGAAACACAGTGGAGGCTGATCTCTAAGGTCATTACCCATGTTCTTAGTTCCTCTTGGCCGCGACAGCAGGCATTGGGAAAGAGTGAGGTGCTAGCACCACATGTCCCAGCTTGGCTGCTGGGACCTTGTGGATGACCAGGGCACAGGTAGGAGCACAAAGGCCATGTCTATAATCTCACTACTCTAGGAGGCTGAGGCAGGAGAATTGCAAGTTTGAGCCCTGCTCTGGAAAAAGCAATTTATTATGACCTTGTCTCAAAATAAAATATTTTTTAAAAGGACTGGAGATGTAACTCATTGCCAAGGCTATGGGTTCAGCTAGGGTTCCCTAATACTGGGGAAAAAAGGGGAAAAGGGGCTCCCTGGCTGTTTGGCCCTGCACAGCCAGTGCAGAGGCGGTATGCGCGCTGACGTCATGGGGCTCTGCAGCCCTGCCGGGAGCAGTCACACACACTCTCCTGTGTTGCAGTTCGGCAGGAGCATGGAGGGGCCAGTCCACCAGCAGGGCCAGAACCAGCTCTACAATGTAAGTCTGCATCCCCACACTTACCCTTTGCCAGTGCCAGCCATGGCCAACCCTATGGGATCAGCTGTTCAACCTATTTTCTAGCTGGGATGGTGGCAGTGCCTACCCTCTGAGCAGGAGGCCCTGCTGTCCTGGCTGGATGCATGCGTTGGGGGGAAGGAGTGCTTTAGGTTCTTCGTAGCAGCGAAGGAAGCAGTTCCACTACCCGGCCCTTTGCCTACCTTCTGAGCCTTGGTTTCTTTTTGTGCTTGTGGGAAAGTCATTACTTACCCATTTGATTGCTCAGCATACGGTAAGAAAAGTACTAGGGCCAGCCAAATAGCTCAGTGGATTAAAGCACCTGCAAGCAAGTACAAGGGCTGGGGGTCCGATCTCTGGGCCTGCCATACCAGCCCTGCCCCTGGGGGGCACTGAGACAGCAATTGAGACTGGGTGTGGTGGCATGCACCTGTAATCCCAGCTCTTGGGAGGCTGTAAACAGGCGGATCACTATGAGTCCGAGCTAGTAGTGAGACCCTGAACACTCTGAAGACCCTTCCCTAAGATAAAAAAAAAAAAAAAAGAAAAGTACTGACCGCCTTTGGGGGGGTCCTACTCCCTGTCACAGCACCCTCTGTTCTCTGACAGGGTCTCTGAGCCCAGAGATGGTATCCATCCCTGCCCCCCTTCCATGAGCCACCACCAGGAGGAAACCAGAAGGGCTCAGCTGGCCCCATGCTCCTGAGGTACCTCCTTCTGTGTCTGACTCCCTCCTCTTGTTGCAGGAGCTCAATTTAGGACGAAGAGAGGAGTATGACGTTTTGGATAAGCGGAGGGGCCGGGACCCCGAGATGGGTGGGAAGCAGGTAGGAGACCTCACATGTGGGGTTGAGGGGCTGGAGGACTTGCTGTGGCCACCTTCCCCTCCCTTCTCCTGGGCCCTGTCCTGCGCAGCCCTGGCCTGGTGTCATGTACTTCCCCAGATGGCTCCTTGTCTGTCCTGAGATGAGCATGGTGGCACCACCTGTCCTGGGAGGACAGACCTGATGATGGGGGCCACACAGGCAGGGGCTTAGGACCCTGGGCACAGAACACTGGGCCTGGGCATCCCACTCACTCCAGTGCTAGGACTGGGCTCAAGGTGGCACTGACCTTGGACTTTATAATCGCCACACCCTGCAGAGATGTAGCAGGTAAAAGAGCCTTTGGAGGATGGCAAGTTTGAGTCCAGCCTGGGTGTCTCAAACAAAAATTTAAAAGGCTGGGAACAAAGGTGGAGGCCCTGGGTTTAACCCCTAGTACCAGGGTGGGGTCAAGGCAAGCAGAGCTAAGGACAAGGCTGAGACTTCCACAGGTTGCCTGCCCATTGGCCCATCTGGCCCTCATCTAGACCCTCTAGGCAGCCGTGAGCCAAGCGTGTGCTGTTAGCAGGAGTGGGGAGTGGGAAGACGCTGACCACCCCTTCCCAGCCTCCTGCCCCTCCCTATGCACTCACTCCTCCGGTCTGCAAGGCAGGTGAGGTAGGCAGGGAGCACACCCTCCATACTTCTCAGCAGAACCATGTGCCTCATGTCCACAATGGGGCTCCATAGCACCTGTCCTCTTGGCAGGGCAAGGCCTGGGACACCCTGCCAGAAGTGGGGACAATGGCCTCCTGGTACCTGAGTCAGGCACCAGATGCCTGGACTCACCCCTCTAACCAATGGAACTCCTGGTGCCTGGACTCACCCCTCTAACCACTCCTTGCTGTCTCTCCTAGCCGAGGAGGAAGAACCCTCAGGATGGCGTGTACAACGTGAGTGCGGGATTATTCACCCTTGACTTCGTTCACTTGGGGGGTGCACAGCAGGGTCATCTGCTTTCTCCATACTTCATTCTCACCCTGTCTAGGCTGTTGCTTTGCTGGGTCAGGCGGGTTACCTTCTGGCTTGCAGCCTGCTGCACAGAGGCTTGTAGGAAGGCATCTCAGCTGAGCAACATAAATGTCCAGGGTTGTTTCTGGTCCCACCCCTCCCCTTTCTGCTTTTTGGCCTGGGGGCATGGCTTTCCACTGCAGGCTGAGCTGGGTGAGAAGGAGGGTGCTTCCTGTTATGCATGCACCCTGCCACCTGGGTGTGCACCGGACACTAGTGCTCTCCCTCCCCATCCTCCTGTGATTGGCTGATTCGTATCTCATGGTGTCAGTGGAGACAACTTGCTCAAATAGATGATCTTGGGAACTCCAGGCCAGCCCTTGTGTTGCCCAGTGTACCTACTGTGGTCTCCAACACCACCTCATATTTGTACAGCTTCACTGAGCTTGTCTGCTCAATGCGAAGGAGAACTGAGGTTGAAGCAGGTGGTGGGGCTGGTTGCAAGCAGAAGCGCTATGGGTTATAGAAGATGGACCCTCACTTGTGGACACCCCAGCCAACTTGGGAGCAGAACACCTTCTTCTTGTGGGAGAGCATACTCTTTTTTGCATTAGTCAGTAAAATCAGCAACTTGTACCTTCTCCAGGCGCTGCAGAAAGACAAGATGGCTGAGGCCTACAGTGAAATTGGGATGAAGGGCGAGGTGAGTGGCCTTCCTTCCTCATGCCCACTGAGTCCTTCCTGGCCTTTTCCCCAAATCTCCTCCAGACAACCTGCAGAAGCTCCCTTGTAGTGACCCCCTGGTGATGTCAGCTCTTATCCAGCTTGACAGAAGGAAGGACTGAAAAGCAAATCTAGATTCTGTGATAGCCTCAGGTTTGTGGAAGTGAGTCAGGTCTGGCACTGGCAATGCCTGGAAGTGCTGAGGGCTTTACATGTGCTACCCCCCCCAATCAGGGGCAGAATAAAAATAAAGGGCCCCTTGTTCCTGTTTGAGGAGGAGTGTTAGGATGGTGAGATGTAAGCATGGAGCCCTGGCAGGGGCCTAGGGTGGCTGCGTAGGTTGTGTGACTGTGATGCCTGTGTGGTTTGTGTCCTGCCCAGATGGGTCTCTATTCATTCTTACTGTAACTCAGTGCACAATGTGTGCCCTGCGAAGAACAGGGGGATTAAATAACTGACCTAGGTCACATAGCTAGGAAATGCAGGAGCAGGAGTCGAATCGCCTGCAGCCCAGCTTAAAACAACAGTCGCTGTTCCCAGAAAGTGCCCATGACTGCACAAGCATTTCAGGAGCTGCAGAGAGGCCTGTCTAGTTTAAGCAGCTGATGACATGGCCACGTGTTACTAGGATTCTAGGAGGATCTTGAGCCAGGTCTCCCCTTAGCACGCAGAGGTGGAAGAGGCTTGACCAGGGGTCTAAGGACCCTTCTGTCCCAGTGATACAGGGAGAAACACTGATCTTGGGTGGGTGACCTCCAAATGAAATAAGGACCCTCCAAATGACAAAGGGAAAAATGATCTCTGGACCTGACCTGCACGAGTTTGTGTTCTCTAAAACGGAAGAATGAATTTTAGGAACAAACGGAGGTTATGAGCAGAATATATTTATTGAGGGAAAGAAAGCTCCTATCCAAGAGAGGGACAGGTGGGGGGCCCCGAGTGGGTTGTCCCTGGGAAGCTGTCTCTTCCAGGGATTTTTATAGAGTAAAACCATGTGGTGAGGTGGGTCTAAGGTGGTAGAGACCATGGGAACTCACTTAGGTGGGCATGAGGTGGGACAAAACTATGGTCAACCAATGAGATTACAAGCACCATTGCTCAGGTAAAATTGATTAAATCCAGTATCAAATGGTGAATTGTGTCAAATAGCAAGCAGGCATGAATATAGACAGGGTCTCTTCCTGTTGGGGGTTGGGTTAGTGACTCATTTGGGCTCTTTCAAGGTGATTGATTCCTATTTAGGATAGTAATCCCTAATGCCCATCCCTGGGGAAGTATGCAGCTGTGTTTCCTCTTTTTGTCTTGGTCTTGAGGTGTGGTCCATATGGGAGTGTCTGTCTCTTCCAAGTTGCAAGGTCACCTTGTCTTCCATCTTGTCTCCTTGAGGGCCTGACCCTGTTTAACTGCCTATAATATTTCTATGTAATTTGGCTGCCTGCAACACCAGGGCTGGGTGGTAGCTGGGAGACAGGCACCTGACTTCCCAGGGACCCCTTGAGTGCGGCTCTTGAGCAAACATGCCACTACTGATTGCCTTACTTTCTAATCCTTCTCATTTTGCAGCGGCGGAGAGCTAAGGGGAATGATGGTCTTTACCAGGTAAGAGTTGGGCCTTCCTTCCTGAGTGACACTCTCTGACAGGGGATGAGACTGAGGCTCCCTTACCAGCTCCTGGGCAGGGTAAGGCCAGCATCATGCCGGCCAGTGGCACCTCCACTGCCAGGAAGTCCCAAGGGTAGATGGGATTCAGCCTTTGAGCAGATCACTTGACTCTAACCAGGAGGCCACAGGAATCCCATGGAGTTTTTGGCCACAGTAGACAGAAGCAGCAGTGAAGTACAGCCCTCCAAAGGTACAGACAGAGTAGGCCAAGGGCTCTCCACAAGTGACTCCCTGTCTTGCATGTGGCTCTTGCAAAAGTCTTGAATCCTTGGACCTAAGATCTGGGAGGATTTACAGGAAGGTGGAAGAAACAGAAATTAAGCAAAATAATATTGTAATCAGATGCCTGGTTTATGCAAATTAGTACAAATGATTATGCAAACTAAGTGTAGTCTACTTTTCTAGAACAGGATCCACAATGGATTCATGTCTCTCCTTTTGGTTCCTTGGTTCTGGGCTTGAGTTGTCAAACTGAGAGTACAGAGTGAACATCAAAAGGGCCCCAGAACCCATCTGTTGGAAATTGGTGTGGCCTGTGCCTTCCCAGACTCTGGACCAACCTTACCTTCTGCTCCCTGACAAAGGACAAGCCATGGTGGCCAGGCCTGGGAGGGAGGGCTGAGGTCCAGGAGCTTCACTCTCCCTGTGTCAAGTCCAGGCCTCTCATGGGTACAGGACTATGGCAAGCAAATTCTCAGGAGCACACCTGGTCCTCTCCCAGGACTCCAGCTCTGGATCTGAGCATGGGAAGCTTCTTTCTCTTTGGCCTGATGGGATGATGTCTGGGGCCAGTTGCTATGGGTCCTAGCACCTGGGGAACTGGGAGAGGATTTAGCTGGAAAGGAGATGCTACAAACTGGAGCAGGGGTCCTCCTGGAGCCTAGGCTCTTGACCACTCTTCTTTTCCAATCTCCTTCCACCAGGGCCTCAGCACAGCCACCAAGGACACCTATGATGCCCTGCACATGCAGACTCTTCCCCCTCGCTAGCAGCCGATGGACTCTGCCTCTCTCGGGCCTGATTTCCTGATACCCACATGGTGAAGGACATAGGATTAAGCATTCACAGCCAAAAGAATGTTCCTGTATGAGTAGGGTACCTCAAGTTGTAAATTGGGTGTTCTTCAATCCCAAACTAGCCCACACAGAATGCCAGCCCTGGACTCCCTCAGGGTGCCCCCGCCGCCCCAGTGTGGCAGGCCTGTCCTGGGGTTTTCTGGCTTGCTGGCGACTATAGACAGGCCCCTTTCCCTGAGGCTCTAGGCCCTGGCTGAGGGGCAGCAGCACTCCCTCTCCCAGCTCAGTTGTTACATCTGTGTTTCTTGAAGTCCCCGGGAAGTCCCCAATGTTAACACATGTCCTGTTTATATCTGTCAAACTTTTTTTTTTTTTTTTCCTGTCCAAATTTGACTGGCTTTGCTCCTGCTGTACATGTAGCTTCTGTGGTCAACCTTCCTTCATTTCAAGGTAGTCTGTCATAGCACCATGTGGCGACAGGCTGAAGGCAGCCTGGGCAGCAGCCCACTGTCTGCTGAGGTGAATGGCAGGCATGGGGAGAGTTGTGAGGCGGAGGCCCCTTCTATCAGGTGTGCTTGTCACACCAGTCAGGATGCCAGGTGCTTCAGGGACTGAGATGGACAAGAAAGCTGCCCTTCATGGGGCTCACACTGAGGGGGAAAGAGCTGGCAAGACAGCCCAGAAGCCACAAGAAACCTTATCATGGAGGATGAGCAAGAGAAGGCACAAGCTTGGCCTTCTCCCAAGCCTGCCCTCACCCATGCATGGCCTGAATGGTGAGCTGTCCTCGCAGAGGTCTTGAAGATGACTCAACACATGTAGCCTCCTGACCATCCATCCCTGAGGGCCAGGGTGCCATGGGAGAAAGCTATGGCTCCGGAACACTTTCTGTGTGATTAAAAGGCGCATGTCCATGGCTGGAAATCCCTTTCCACTCAGCTGGTTGTAATTTATACTGGTTTGCTTGAGCCTATTTTGCATAATAAATGCTTCAGTGAAAATGCTGCTTACTCTAAGCCTTATTCCTGCAGTCATCAAGAAACCGGCATGTGAGAAAAGGGTGGGCACAGGGCACCCAGCGCCGCGGGTGTGGCTGTCAGGGAAGCGTCTTGGGCAGCAGACTGGTAGCTGTGCCTTGGGAGTGAGGGCAGTGCCCAGGGCAATGGGATGGCAGAGCCCAGAGGATGACAGGAAAAGGCACCTGGCTGTCGGAATGCAGGGGGACTCAGGAGAGGGCCAGGAGGAGCTCTGCAGCGAGCAGGACCATGGCCTGTGGCAAACAGCAGCTGACACGAAAGTGCCCATCTCAGTCCGTAGCACGCGGGGGCCAGCAGCAGCAGACAGCAGGCCCTGCAGGTCGGCTTCCTTCACTAAGCAGCCCTGCCCAACAGAATTTCCTTGACCTGGAGTGGCTCCGACACACGCCCACCAATTTGTATCACACAAAGACTGAAATCTGAACCTGGACTTTCTCAAAGAAGTCCAAGACTTTCTACAACAACCCTTGAACATCCGGGGTTTAACAGCTATGTGTGTCCCTGGCAGGCACATATTTAAACACAAGGCCCTGGATTTGTAAGCCAGCTTTGTAGAATTCTACTCAGTGGGCCTGTGTAGCTGAAATCCACTTTGGTTAGTCTAAGTGGTGAGCCTTCTCCTTGGGGCTTGTACAGGCTATGTAATCTGTATGGCCCGTTTGAAAATATATTTGGCCCAATTCTGTCAGTGTCTTAGGGGAAAGTGGGGAGAGCTGGCAGTGAGCTATGGGAGCTGGAACTACCCAAGTTGGAGGACCCTGCAGGCTACCAAAGAGTAACAAGAGAGAGGACGCCAGTGTTCAGGGGAAACAGGTCTAGGTCCACAGTGACAGTGGCTACCTCTGGAAGGGTCCAGATTTCTGCCCTACCTGAGGTCTTGCAGTGCCATCTCCACAACACAGCTATATTCCCTTCCTCCCAAGACATGAGTATAAGGTAAGTACCAACAATTTATTCCCGGGGGGAAAAAACCCCCACTATGTTAAAAACAAACATCTATTGTTAGGCATATGAGATCTGATAGAAAATACAATGAATGTTTAAATGAAAAAATAAATTACAGTGAAAAGCAAATTGCCATTTATCCCTCTGCAGTACTCTGCAGTCTGTGAAGACATTTGTCCTGTTCTTGCCACTTCCTGAAGCAGTTTTCAAGTGTCCTTCTGAGTCGTTAGTTGCACTGTTGTGGCTGCCTCACTGTCTTGAACCTATTCAAAACATTTTGAATGAAAGTCATTGATTGACTTTTCATGGTCATTTTGACTTTGGGGATAGAGCGAGAAGTCATGTGGTCCCAGAGCTGGTGAATAAGGTGGATGAGAATACACTATGATATTTCTATGAACCTCCTTTCTGCTGGATGTCTTTGGCAACATCATTCACTGTATTTTTGATCAAACCTGATGAAAGAAAATTTATAGAACTGCTTCAGAAAGTAGCAGGAATGTTGGGATAAGTGTTTGAAATGAGGGAGAGAATTCAGAGAATTAATGGCAATGTCTTACTCTAACAAATCTTTTTAAACATTCACTTTACATTGTCCTGGTCCATCTGTTAAAATCAATGTAAAGAGATGTGCCTTAAAATCATTATCTAATTTTTTTCTTTTGTACTGGGGATGGAACTTAGGAGACCTTGTGCTTGCCAGGCAGGTATTTATGCAGCTATCTCCCCAGCCCATGCCTTAAAATCAATAAAACACAATTATACTTGAATTGAGGGGCCATGTTATTATATATCTAAATGAAGATGCAGATGTGTAGTATCAGTTTTTTTTTAGAGCAAATTTAGGGTTTTTCATGGAAGAAACTTGATGCTCTTGGCTAACAGAACAATATTCAGACACACCAACAGCTTTCACCCTGGCCTATGGAATAAGCTTATGTGCTGGGAGAGCAAAGGGCAGACCGGCACTCCACTTCTGTGCATTCCCTAGGAAACTGGGCTCCTGTGATGCAGCCTCCTGACCAACAAGGACTGCTAGGTCAAAGTCTAGTGAGCAGTTTATCTGCATTACTTAGGGTGTGACATGGTTACATTAAAAAAAAAAAAAAAAAGAAAAAAAGAAATGGAAAAGTTCTTTGATGTAGGAGCAGGGCACATGACCAAGTATTTGTCTTCTCATTTTTGTTGCGCTACAAGACCGCAGCTTCCACGTGACAGCAGAGCTCTGAATTCAAGAACAAACATCAGTCACATTGGTCAGCACAGGACAGGCAGGGGCACTTCCATAAGCTCTCTCCAACAAGCTCAAGTTTTCTGAGATGCTTGTTTTCAGATTCAAATTTGCCTTCCTATGAAATGGATTGTATGAGGACCCCACACAGAAGCTACCGAAGCCAATCAGTATAGCCTCCCACAGGAGAACCAGAGGGCGGTGAGACCAGCTTCCTGAGAGGACCTGGCATCAGACAGTGAACTGGGAAGGGAGCTCAGCCCTTGGAGGCATGCAGCCACAGGGGGCTCTGAAGAATTTCCTTGCTGGATCAATCACATAAAACCTCCAGCCTGAAGGAGGCTGAGACTGAACTCAGTTCCCAGTGCACCCTGCCGATGGAAAGCTGAAGAGCAAGGCAAGACTTGGGCTTGCAGTGGGCCAGGGTTCCCAGTGACTGTGCCAGGAAAGGGAATGGGGAGGCCTCTATCTGCGAGGTGTGTGAGACATCCAGAATAAAACCACAGTGACTTCAGAGAAACTCCAACAATGTGAAAACACTTGGAAAAATGGTTTAATGATGTTTTACAACAGAAATGAACTGTACAGTTACAGTAAGTTTAATATATATATATAAAAATTACAGCAGACAAATGCATCTACACAAAGTCTACCATTTCATTCAGATTCACTGGCACCTACAATCTCTCCCAGCCTACAGCCCCTGTAGGCAGCCCCAGGAGGGGAATCATAAAGGGCACTTTAAAAATGACAGCACCGCTCATAGTCCCCACACCTCCTTAGGTTCTAGGAGGTGTCAGCTAATTCCCTACCTTGTAAAGTCGCCCATGTTTCAGGTTTGCAACACCAAGAAAATGTGTGTGTTTCCAAAGGGGCGCAGATAACAAGGTCCAGTGTTCCCAGTTATCAGTTGATACAAAACATTCCTAGCAGGGAAATGGCTAAACAGGTGCTCTGGGGCAGTGAGGCTACACAATAGCCACCCAGACTGCAAAGTCACCTAGGAGAAATGTAAAAGGACTCCCAATAAACTATGGAAATTGTCACTGCCTCCCATTAAAGCTGCTGGACAATTTTGGAAAGAATCATTTACACCACATCATAAATTTCCACAAAGAAGAACTCAAGCTCACATTTTAAAGTACATAATATAAAACAAAAAGTTTTGGGAGGCCAAGGGGCTAATTCCCCTTGTGTCCCTCCCTTGACAACAGTGGAAAAACACCCCTGAATCAATATTTAAAACACAAGGGAGAAAAGAAATGGCGGGGGAATTAAGGTATTTAAAGACAGAAAACATCTTTAGAAAAACACGATCACTGTCTCTTTAAAACAAAACAAAACACCAGTTGGGCACAGTAATCAGTGACTATGCAATCCAATTGACACCTGGTAGAGGATTATTATTCAATATTATGTACACTCAGAACTTTTTCATTTTCTTTTTTATTATGAACACCTAGGCAGTGAAAACTGTTATGTTAATACATATAGACACACCCAAAACATACAAAAATACTATTATTTCAAACTACTAAGAATAAGACAGCTCAATTATTTTCATGCTATGACTTTAAGAGCATTACACTGAAACAAACAAGAAGTTAAAGGACATTTTTTTTTTAATATCCCAGAAATATACCAAAATATACATCTAAGCTTTGGAATTACTGAGGTTAGACTAATGCAAGTGCTGGGTAATCGTACTTAATACACAAGTCTAAGGTTCTGCAGGAAAGAAATTATCTTTGGTATCTGCATCAGGCTAATATTATTAACATTTGGATTTTGCTTTGGGATAGAGCTTGTATGACCCTAGAACCAAATACCCCCCTCCCCCAATCAACTGAGATTAAAAAGATCCGTGTAAAAAGTTTCTTCATTTGCAATCCCCCCGCCCCCCAAGTTAAAAAGTCACAGGCATCTACCTAGCACAAAAGGTTGTGAAATACAATGCATAGTTGCACAGTGGTGCTGCAAAAAGGAAAAACTAAAGAGAAATGAAAAGTTTGATAATCATTCTGCATGTTTTCTCAAGAACAGGACAGCCACTTCCAAGCAGTTCCAGTAAAGGAAAAGAGAAAAAGGCTCAGAAGGACCCCTCCACTCCACCACCCCACCCGAGGTGAAAGCACCCAGCAGAGCAGCCAATCCCGCGCCAGTGTCTCCAACGCCCCCTTCTGTGGAGTCCTCAGTCAAGCTGGGCCTGCAGCAGCTGGGTGCTCTAGTCCCTGCACCCAATCCTCTGTGACCCTGGTTTCTGGTGGTGATTTTGGCTTTTGTTTTGAGAAGTCTGACATGCCAATTAGTTTCGTGGCGTGGCCACAAGCTGCCAGGACTAGGCTCATGCACCCAGCTGCCAGAGGTTGCCTGCCTGCCCGTGACCTCCCTCTTCTAAGTGCCAGGACACCACAGACTGGATTGAGCTGAAGACGTCCCTTTTCTTTGGTTTTTTTGTTTGTTTTGAGTTCATACAATCATTAAGAAATCTTTGGTTTTGGCTGGAAATTTAAAAAACAAAACAAAACAAAGAAACCACCCTTCCCTGGCTTATAGCAGCAGTATTATGACCTGGCTAGGCTTCTGTTCAACTTTAAGGGTGGGAGTTGAAGGTTGAGAACTACATTCAAAGAAAAGGTGAAAGGGCAGGGGATGCAGCTTCTAGAGAGCCCATTGGATACAAGATTGTCAAATAATAATAATAATAATAATAATAATAATAATAATAAACTTAAATATTTGGATTTTTTCTTTTTGGTCATGTCAAAGGAAAAAAGTGAAATGCGTATGCAGCAGTCAGCTTAAAGGAACCTTTGGTGTCTTCCCTTCTACCCCAAGTTTCACAGATACATAGAAGCCTGTGTCCTCCGAGGGGAGGGGGCTGGCCTCCACACACAGGGCAAAGGACAGAGTTCTGCCGCAGCCCAGCCCGCAGTCAGACATGGGCAGAGGCGGGGTGGGGCAGGGCAGCCCTGGAAGGCATCTTGGAGGAGAGCAGATGTGCTAAGATCTGTGATGACCCCTTGCAACAGAATCAGAAGATTGCAATTTGCCCTCGGGTTTGCGGCAGCTTCCAAGCAGTGCCATTCAGAGGCTTCAGAAGGGCCCACCCTCGGCTACAGGTCTCGAGATGCTATAGGCCAGAGTTCAACAGCACAGAGCGGAGGGAGGGCGGACTTGGCAACTCTGTAGGGCTGAGAGGAAGTTAAAGCAAGTGAAGCGACCACGAGTTAGAAATGAGGTATAAAAGAGCTCCTGGACTTGTGGTGGGCAGGAAAACCCACGCTTACTCACCTAGCCCTTGCCACTATCGCAGACCAGGGGAATGGGGACTTCTCTCTGCAGCCAGACCTCCTGTGGACTTTGCAGTGCACAGTGCCCGTGCACGCAGAGGTAAAAAGCTGCCACAAGCCTAGTTTTCTCTTCCCCCATCGGATTTAAGGGCCAACCACTTTTTCTGTTGCAGCAGGATTAGAAAATGGCCACACAGCGTCATGATTCCTCCTCTCCTGCACCCAGGCTGAACGCACATTCTACTTCTGCACATCACACAGGAATGGAGCCAGAGCTAGAGCTCCCCAGCTGCGTGAAACCTTGGCGTCACAGACGCTGGCGGTTCAGCTTCTGAAAGTGCATTTCACTTCCTCTTTTTTACACCTTGAAACAGTGCTAGTAGCTGGATGGGAGCTGGCTTTCTGCATCTCCATTCAAAAGAAAACTTCTGAATGAAACTTCGTTCTTTAGGAGCTAAGTGGTTAGATGTCTCATATCTCTGAACAGCTCTGTACTCAGCTATCTGCCTGCAGACTGGGATATGCTGGAGAGTTTGCTGCCACTGCCAGTTTATGAAAGAACCCTTAAGCTGCTTTTGTGAAGTTGTGACCACCTAAAAACCATCAGCAAGCAAACAAAGAAAACATGGAGAAACTTTGCAGCAGACCTCAGTATTTTTTCTACAGTAAGTTAGTTTGGGGGTCTTAACTTTCTGACAGTGTCCTGGTGTGAACCAGAAAGTGGCATGTAGGCCGACTCAGGAACACAGAAAGGACGATCAGCATTTCTCTCCCTAGCCCCTTGAAGCTTTACTTCCAGGCTCAATTCCTTGCTCTTTACGCTCGTTGTTTCCCATACCCTTTGTTTCAAGTGCTCTTATCTTCCCTATCCCTATCACCTACTTACACATCTACCTAATGCTTTGAAAAGTCAGACGGCGTTAATACTACTTTTACATAATGTCAGAACAAAAAACTTACTAGGAAAGCTTTCATGAACTTATGCAACCTGATCATTTTTGACAAAGTATTCAGAGAGCAATATATTATTTTTCCTCTCTCCCTGTGTCCTATCAATACATCAAAACAGCGAACTACTTAACTTCTGAGAGACTGTATTATAAAAACATTTTGGAATAAAACAGTTATACAGAAGAATAAAGTAAAATCTTTTGGTTTTTTTCATATAATTCTGCTCTTGAAAATGCTTCTTCAAGAGACAGTACATAGACAGCACATCTAAAATATTGTCTGAACTCAAAGAGGCTGTATTGGTTCTATTTGTAAGTACTGTACTAGATAAAGAAAGAAAATAATTCTACCCCCATCTTTTGCATTCCTAAAATTTCTCAATTCCAAGAATATCAGTGCTACACTGAGTCTTTACAAAGCCAGCAGAGTGAAACAAAATAAATCTCTTTGCCATAACCAAACAAGACTTCTTCCAAAAAGTAGGGAAGGAGCAAAAGGAAAGGGAAAGAAAAGAAACATGGTAAACCTTTAATGAATTTCATCTTTTCGCTCCTATTCCCTCTGCCTGTTTTGAAACTAAGGATAGAAAATGACATAGTGTCCTTGGTATCTAAACCAAATCCCACTTAAGTTGTATGAGATGGATCATTTATTTAACAACAAAAAAGCCTTTTTGGAGATATAGTCTTTATCAGAATTCTGGGAGCTAAAAAAAGCTGTCCCAGAGCATGTGCAGCGAAGACTGAGTTCTTTTATAACTGACATCACTTCTCATTCACACTGCACCTGGAGCGTCATCGTCTTCTATCCTACAAGCCGATCCGCAGAAGTGCGCTTTATCACAGGTATGAAGTGAGCAGGTTAACTTTCAACTGCTGGATTTGATTTTTCTTTTGTATGTATTTTTGTTTTAGGCAGAACAAGTCTTGGTATTAAAGAAAAAAAAAAAGGTTTTAAATGTTGGGCGACTAGCACAACATCAATAACAGAGGGTGACTAAAAGAACTTGTTTCACTTTAATTTTTCTGGATTAAGATACAACAATTACCTCTCCACTCTTCTCAAGTTAGTTGGTGCATATCTATTTCTGTCTCTACTTTTCATCTGCACACCCAGACATTTACACATTCGTCCTTTACCTAAGCTTTTGTATATATACAGAGGTAATGAATCATTAGGAGTGGCTGCAAGTCTGGGGAGTGTGGGTAGCCATAGGAAGGGTTGTAAGTGTGCCCTTGGGACCCTGAACCTGTTGGACACCCCACATGTCAGCTGCATGCCACCACACACTGCTGCAGATCTGACCACAGAGGCCAATAAATCCTAAACTCAATCACAGGGGAATATCAAGTTTCCTTTGGCAAGACAGATATAAAGAAAAACACACACGAGCAACATTTTCCCTCTAACATAATCAACTTCTTTCTCCCCTACCCTGACCACCCTCCCTCACCCTACAAACTGTAACCTATAAACAGGACCCCAAATACATACAGCGTCAATCAGGTTTATCAGTCATAATAAACATTAGTTTAACTAAATACTACAGCTAGAATTATTTCCACTATATATAGTTTTTATTTATTTGGTTTTTAGTTTAAAACCAGTTTTGCAACAATGCTAAGCTATGCTGAGGTATTTTATGAAGGTGCCAGAAGCTAGCTGTTGCCCACGAGGATTATCCTCACAGATTAAGGTACCACTATTCAAAGAGAAAAAGGTATGAAGAGAAAGAGTGAGGGAGACCCAGATTATCGACTCAATGTAAGGTTCACTCAAATTTACTGCTTTTAGCAAAGGCCAAGAGTAGAAGAACCAACCTAAGGAAGCAATTCATGAGAAAGGATGATTAGAAGAAAGTAATAGTTCACAAGTCATCCAAAAAACTGCAAAGTGTACAACTGCTGAGAAATATATTCCCTGCCCTCCTGGTAGGATCCTTTCAAGTCTTACTGGAAATTTCATGATGTCCCATTTAATCTCTCTAGATTAAGAAAAGGATAGGATTTGTACAAACTTTTAATGATGAAAGCAATTTATCCTATTCCTGTTCAACTCTTTGTACTGTAGGTGCTATCCATCATCATACGTAAACCTGATCATATTCTTCTTGAGAGGAATAGCACAGACTTTTTCCTTCTTAAAATTGAAGATAAATATGAAGATTTACCATTTTATAGCATCATCCTCAAAATGTCAGTGACTTGAAATGACTTCAGAACAGATAAGACTATGATTATATGAGCAACGTTACACACTAGCTGCTTCTCTCTCTCTCTCTCTCTCTCTCTCTCTCTCTCTCTCTCTTTCTCTCTCGATGGTTATGAATAAATTCCTCTATCAGTTCCTGCCCATTTGGTTGGTTTTAAATTTCAGTTCTTTAGTCTTTTTTGCTTATTAGCATTGACAGTCTGGCAAACATTTTTGGCTCTAAGCGAGTTTGAAGAATAAAGAAACTTCAATTCATCATGTTGAAATGCTGACTCAAGAGGACAGTATATGACAAACTCTCCCTCCTGAGGGACTGTGACTGTAGAGTGCCCTCTAGGGCTCCCTGTTCCCCTTCCATTCTCAGCAGCTCTTTCTTGGGGAGAAATGTAGAAAGAAGCTCCTCTTCTGTCTCCCTTCCCAATGATCTTACTTCCTTCTAGGTCAAGAAAGATCTGTGAGGATGGCCCATCTTGGGAACAATGGCAGACTATGAAATACAGAGCTTCTCTGTAAGCCAAATGTTCACTGCATAGTAACTGAAATGTTTTCTGCCAGGATTCTGAACTTTAAAAACTGACACAAATTCCTTGTATGTGCAGGTACATCTAGCTTTTCCAGAAAATTAAATATAATTTTAAAACAAAGAGTGGGCTGAATTTAAATACTGTGTCAAGCAAAGATCTGTGCTTTCAGATTACATACCATATTTTCCCTATCTTCCCAAATACATGAAGGTTAACAGACAAAGAAACATTAAAAGAGGTATAATTGTGCTTTTTCCCTACGAACAAATGAATGATGTAGAATAAATTGGCAAGATGAGCTCACTAAAATTTTTTTAATGGACATTTTCCCTTTTGAAAATATTAATTTCTAATAATGCCACCATGAAGTATAAATAGGTGTGGTTCTATGCAAAATTAAAATTGAATTGCTTTGGTTCCATTTTGAGTAACAAGCTAAACTGGGATGATTTTGACCTTTCTGACAATAAATAAAAAGGAGTGTGTATTATATGACTTAACAGAAATAAATCATTCTTAATTCTAAAATCCTGCATATTGAACCTCAGAAATGTTTTAACTAATATAGCTTATTTCAATTTCCTTCTTTTAAACTCTTTTTTAAGAACAATATTATTTCTGTTAGAGGTCCTTTATTTAGGTCTTTCTCTTTTGTCTTTCAGATTTATATAGGGTATAAACAAAGTTCATGACCAAATTGCATTGCTTATGATGAACAGGTTTTACACTTACATTCACTGCTCCCTCAGGAGGGCCCATTACCATGGCAAATACAGTATTACTATCAATGTATTTAAAATTAATCTTTGGCTTAATCTGTGTTAACCAAATTGAGGGAGAAAATAAAACTTGCATAAATATTAAAGGTAAAAAAGAAGAATGATAACAAGAACTGTAACAACTACCTGGCCTTTCTTCCAAATGTAAGGACTCTACCAAAGGACTCTTTTTGGGCAAACGACCCCTTAAGTTTCCAAACTCCCCTTTAAAAGGTGGCTGAAAATTAGGTCTGAGTACCTTGGCTTAGGAGATAGTTCATTCAATTCAAAAAATATTTTTTGGGCAGGGGAGATAGCTCAGTGGCTTAAGTGCCTGCCTAGCAAGTGCAAGGTCCTGAGTTTGATCCCCGGTACTACAAAAAATAAAACAAAACAAACAAAAACTTAAAAAGTAAAAAATAAAGGACTAAGGTGTTCATGAAGCAAGTATAATTAACAGAATACCTAGGGATAATGATAGGAAGCTGATGTGAAACTAAGCACCCACTCACAAGCTATATTAGTGTTTCACATGTGAAAAAGTACCTTCTATTCCATAATTTACTTTTAAATATGTAAAGTAAGAGAAAAAAATTAAAGTCATCTTTGTCTAAAGATCTAATCATTCTTTTCAAAACAGATTTTTATGCTGGTTTAAGATCTACACTTATCAAGTGACCCACATAAAGAAAGGCAGTCCCCCTACAGGGGATTAGACACTAGGTATAAAGAGGGTATGGACTGATAAATTATTACACTGATGTTTAAAACTTAGTATTTTCTTCAATATTAATGCCTATTGGTGAATATTATTTGGGAGTGATCATTTAATCACAGAAAACAAAACCAAAACTGCCTTTCTTTCTTTGTCTTTCCTCTTAACTCACTGGGCTAGTGTCCCTTGGGACCTCACACTTCCTTTGGTAGCAATTTGGGGAAATGAATGCTATGACCTCTAATCCAATATGGTGGGTTTCTGCATTTCCCTCCCTGAATCCTTTCTCTTAACTTCTATACTCCTATTGGAGGGACTCTTTACTACAGGCAACTCTAGCGTTATCCATGGCCCTACCCTAAAATCATCTGCACAGACTAAAGTTAGAGACATCAAGTCATGGTAAAAGATTACCATTAAGTACAGAAGAGAAAAAGCTGATAAAGAGGAGAGAAATTAGTAACTGACACCGCCATTCTATTTACACACAACCTAAATCAACTAGTTAAAAATCAAGGTAATGTCTGCTCAGAGGATATTACAATTTATCAACACAAAAGGTTAAAAACAAGCAGCAGCTTTTATATAAAATAAAGACAAATGGAAAAGAAATTGTCAGTAGCATCTATCTCCTCAATGTGTCTGAACTGCACGTTATAAACTAGTCCATTAGTACAGCAGCTTGCTAAAATTTGACTTTGGTTCAAGCTTAGTTTAAAAATAAAAACATTAAAAAAACATACCACACACCACACAAAAACAGGTGGATGGACATTTGTTAGTTTCCCTGCTTGCAGTTCACTGATTTTAGAGGGATTTGAGGGAAAGTAAAGGGTTGAAGAGGAAATTGGGTGGGGAGGGAATAATTAAATACTTTGAGAAACAAGACAGAAGGAAATAAAATTTAAAGGGTGATTAAAAGGGGCCGGTGAAATAGCTCAGCAGTCTAAAGCGCCTGCTTAGGCAAGCTCAAGCAGCCACAGAGGACTGGGGACCAGCTTTCTGACACTATCTGCCATGCCAGCCCCACCCCCTTGGTGGGCTGAGCCAACCCCCCAAAAAAGGGGGGACTAAAATGTTTCTGACCTTTAATATTAATATGACTGTCTCCTACTTGAATCACAAACAAAAGTACACATCTGTGTCTATTACTGCCTTTCTGAACAGTGGTCAAGAGAGACAAATAGATGAATCTCAGCTCCCTTGTGGCTACAAGCAAAACAATCAGAAGGAAAGTCACTTGTTAGCTCTCCTTCAACCCCCAGCACAAAAGGGGGACAAAACGCAGTCTCAGGATCAGTGGAGATTGAGCACTAGACACCAAATAGGAACCTTTAACTACACTCTAAAGAGGGATGTAGATGGACATTGCAGTGATCCAGTCTCTTGGGGACATTTTTGGTACAGATATATAACTGGCAAAAAGGGGAATTTAATTTTTAAATTACTCTCATTCTTCTTTATCCATTTCACACGCTTTTTAAAAAATGGGCTCATTTATGTAGTCTAGAAACACCCTGAAAACAATAACAGGAGCTAATCACTTTCTACAATGAATAAAGAGATACCTAGCAGGAGCATCCCAGATAAGCCAGGAGACATGGTGTGTACAAGTTCCTGCTCAGCCTTTCTGTAAAGGTTCTACAACCCCAATACAGCCTGGCCAGTAAGTGCCTCTGTTAGGGAACAGAGGAGGATCTCAGGGTTTGAGGAAGTTCTAAGCCACCTAGCAGATAGGTACCTGTCTAGAGGAAAAGGTGGCAACCTCAGATTCTCCTCAGCCTCTTCTGGACATATAATGGATGGGAAATACTCTAGTAGAATTCCTTCAGAAAACAAAAGGGAAATGTTTCCCAATTTCAATAGGTCAATTTGTTCTCTGCCAAGTAAGTCAAAGTTTGGATGAAAAACTGTCATAAAATGGGACACAAAAAAACATAAATCAACAGTAGGAGCATTTTTCAGGAGATAAGAAATCAGGAGAACCACCGAGTCAGGTGTCTGCAGTAGTCTTTGCTCTTTAGAACCAAACCCTGTCCTGCAACATGTGCAGCTATTCCCATTCGAAGTAGCAGAAAGCAGCACTATTGCACCACAGGACCTGGGCCTCAGGGCCATTCCATGATTTGGGGTGAGTGAGAGCTACAGTTCAGCAGGAATTCCTTCCTACACAAAAGTGCTCCAAAGGCACCACCTGATGGGGGAGGGGTGTGTGTGAAGTGGGAGTGTTTGCACACACTGCCTTCAGCTTCTGCACCAAGCCTCTTGCATAAGTGGCAAAAGAAAATAATTTTCTAGCACCTCTGTAAGAGTCATCAAGGATAAGGAAACCAGCAAGAACATTCCCCGCAGATAAGAACGTTAAGTCTCCCCTTACCTCAAACCCTCCCTCCCCACAGTGTGGGAGCTCACTGAAACAGGATCCAGGAGCGAGAGATAAACATGTCCAAACTCTCTCTCTCTATATAATATATATATAAAAACAATAATAACAACAACAATAATAGATACAGTAATACAGGCCTGCCTAAATTGTACCAGTTAAGAAAGGAACCCCAACACAATTGTTACGATTATAAACACCTTGTCATGACTTAATGGCCTGTACAACAGACCCATAAAAATGATTTTTTTTTAAGAAAAAAGAAATTTAGATAAACAAGAAACCCCCTTCCTATACTGGAATTGATAACCCACCTTGTCATCATGACTGCTGGAAATGATACGTAGTCCTTTCAAACAAAAACTTACTTGTTTTTGATTTTTTTTTTTTTTGTTTCTGGTTTTTTTTTTTTTTTTAATTTTTGGTTAGAAAGTTCTCCAATCCATGAAGCAATCCTGAAAAGACAGTGTTTTATTATAAAATTAGGCAAATGTTATCTGTTTTTTTCTGGTATGTGTACTTCTCTTCTCTCCTTTGTCTCCTTGCCCTCACAGCACGGTGAAAGGAAGCTGATCACATTTTCAGTTTACTAACTGGCTGGCAGCCTGATCCCACTGCAGTGACAAAGGCTTGGGTGGCCAGTTCTGTGCCCAGCTCACTGTGCCTTGGAGGCGGTGGTGGTGGTGGATGCAGCCCCACTGGCAGAGGCCACCGTGAAGAGAGAGTTCTGCAAGGACTCTGCGGAGGTGGAGGTGGCGTGAAGGCTGGCGACAGGTGTTGAGTTCCCTGTGGAGGCGGCAGCAGCAGAAACCAAACTAACTGGGTTGCTGGTGAGCAGAGAGAGGTTCTGAGGGTTCAAGAACAGAGGGGCAGTCACGATGTTGGGGGCTCCTCCAGCATTGGCGAACACCAGGTTCCCAGTTGCATCCAGTGATGTTATTGGGAGAGAGCCACCAGAAGCAAGAGCTACAGGTGAGACACAAGGAAACAGGAAGGAGAAAATCAGCATCATCCTGGAGGAGGCAGGTAGTGTCATCAAAATCCTACCAAGTTTCCTTGCAGTTCTTACACAAGGAACAAAAGAAAATAAGTTTCTAGCACCTTGGTAAGAGTCATCAAGGAGAAGGAAAACAACAAGAACATTCCCTGCCAATAAAAATGTCTCTCTCTTCTTACCTGAAGGAAAAAGTATAGTCCTTCTCTAGTTTTTCCTCAATTGCAGTGCTATATTGGCACAAATGAAATTTGTTTATAATTTTGAGGAGCATAAAGGACTGAAAAATCTAATGAATACAACAAGGGAAAGCTAAAGAGAGAATTATAGGGGCTGGGGAGATGGCTCAGTATAATAATTGCCTCCCTGGCAAGTGCAAGGGCCTGAGTTCAATCCCTGGTTCCACAAAAAAAAAAAAAAAAAAAAAAAAAAAGAAAGAGAGAGAGAGCGAGCGAGCGAGCGAGAGAGAGAGAGAGAGAGAGAGAGAGAGAATTCTAAGAAGAAGCTAGTCATGCTCTGTCTTTAAATTTCAAGCTTTTTATTTACCTAAAATATTTGTTAAATCCAGAATTTTGTTTCCAATGAAGATTACCAATTTTAAACTCCCTCTGTTAAAAAACCAAACTAGTCCAGTGATTAAAGCAGTCATTTTGAAAAAAGAAAAGCAGTCATCTTGCTCGTATCAAACCAACTGGCATTACTGATAAGTTTGAGCACATTTTTTTATACAAGATAGAAATCTTATTTCCAAAAGCTTTTAGTTCTAAGTTATAAATCATCATATAAAGTAAAAGGTGTGATTAACTTTTCACCTCAAGAGGCACATATTTGACTTTCAGGACTTGTGCAATGGTGAAGGTTGAGTTTACTATAAAAGAAAAATCAGAGACTTGATGATGCAGGTGGTCCTTGGTGGGTGGTTTAGTGCTAGGCCTTGGCTTCATGGTGGAGGACTTTTCCCTGATGTCATTCATTGCTTTCCCATTACAATTATGGTTATAGCTTTTAAAAAAGGAATCAGTCCTTTTACTCTCTTAAATGGCCCCATGCAAATAACCTTACTCCCATATGCAGATTTGCAGGTTTTTGAATGGCATTAAAATCTTGTTGATAATCTTGCTGATTATAGAACAGTGAAGGGAATGCCTCCGATTTTAGATGTCATCAGAGACAATACAAAACAGATCATTTTGAAGAGGTTTTTAAACCTTTGTATAGCTGGATGTGTTCTAAGATTCCAGGCTCAGGGTAAAATACTAATTCTATACCTTTCCAGAAAAGTATTCAATTCACCTCTGATTTGGTTAATCAGAAATCCAATATAATGTAAGGCAACCTAGGCCCTGATTTGCTTTTCTCTGTAATATAACATTTTCTGTGGTACATTGTTAGACATGCTAATCTCAAATGAGGTTGGTTTAACAGATTAGTTTTGGCTCCAAGAACTCTTACTTAAGCACAAAGCATTATAATTTAAAGAAAATAAAATCCTGATTAATAATGACATTTCCCTGAATAATTACTTCTCTGAGTCACACAGTAGCAACCATCTTTAGATACAAGCTTAGAAGCTTAGTACGGTAAACCCTTCACTTTATGGAATCAGCCCGAATAACATGGGAAAGGCAGACAGGGACCCAAATAGACTTGGAAGAGACATTATAATCCAAGAGGAATCTATGCTCCATGCAGATTGATAAGGACAGACAAAAAGGACAGACTCTAAGTAGAATTAAAGATACCTGCAAAATTTGCCTGATGTGCTCCACTAACCACTCTTATAGGACTTTCCCACCCTTAGGGATCTTAGAGATGGGGATGGGGACTGAGGCGCTTACTCGGTCAAATGTGGCTTCAGAGAGGTTTTAGATGAATATGTGGACAAATAATCTGGAGGAAAAATTCTACCTTAAAATCTATTCATGGGAGATAAATATCACATAGAAGTCCTGGTTTATTTTTACTAAGGAACACCTATACTTTTCTTTCACAAAGATTTTTAAAATGAGAACATTTTCCTGGTCTTTAAGAACAAGTTAGTTAAAAGTTTGTTAGCATTCAACTATCTTTCCCCATCACCTTCAGCTTGAGCAAAGCACATACCTCCCGCCCCCCAAGCAAAAGCAAGGTACTGACCTTGAATAGTTGCCAGTGTACTGTTGCTCATCAGAGCAGGGCTGAGAGCACTGCCCAGGGTCCCTGGATTGAGACTGAGTAAGGCACCTCTGCAAATTCAAAAAAAGGGACAAGTTACTACTGTGCAGATATATCTGTCAGTTTGACAACACCCCCAAAGGAAGAAAGAAAAAGACACTTGAGGGAAATATATAGGAATCTTTGATATTTTCTGTCTACTTTTATAGCGTTTGCTTAGTGCTTCTGCATCAGGGGTTCCTAGATGCTTATTTGTACATAAAATGTAAAACTTAAGTCATTTTGGTTCTTTGACTTCACTTTCTTGAAAAAAAAACCCTCTAGAGAAAAAGAACTCTTAAGTATAATAATACAAAATTGGAAATCTTCTGCATCTCTTATCCATGTTTGTGAATTTGAAAGCAGACAGAGTTTAATAGAGAAAGTGTAACAGTCAGAAATTCTGAGCTTACTCTTTGTTCCCATTACTTTGGGGCTCAGTGACCTGTTGTTGTATGTCTTCAGGTACAATTAAAAGTGTGACCACTGCCCTTCCCAGAGTGGTCAAAAATTTGGGCTTAGCTATATAATCAAGGTCTTTGCACGACCACAGACCAGACTGTTTTGAAGAGGTTTTTAAACACATCTATTCTCTTTTAAAATGAGAAGAATAATTCCAGGGATAACTCCTTCATTGTCTGTGAGCTGTGAAGGGGTGGGTGGGGGGGGGGTGGCGGCTCCTTACCCAGCTGCAAACTGCGAGGGTGCCATTAGGCCTGGGCTGAGTCCTGCAGCAGCAGCCATGGCAGCAAGACTGGCATTTGCTGGCAACTGTGCAGCTCCTTGGAGAGCGGCAGCTGCTGCTGTTTGCAAGCCTGATGCTGTCACCATCACCTGGCTGGTCCCAAGAGGAGAGGACAGAGGAGTGGAGGTGGTTTGGGTTGTGCTGGTCTCACTGGCACTGGATGCCTCAGAGGTGGAGGCGGAGGCAGAAGGTGAAGGGCTCAGAGAAGGGCTCGTGACTGCCGAGGAAGTGGGAGGTGCTGTGGAAATCACGGTGGCTGTGCTGTTAGAGGTGGTGTCTGTAGTGCCTGGAAAGAGAACTGGATTAGAAAATGACATCTGGAAAAGTCTTTGCAGAAAGGTAGCTTACTCAGCTATCCTCTAGACTCAATGGAATAATTAATATGCCATCCAATAACACTCAATTTTCCCTTCTTGCCTGGGGACATAGCTTAGTAGACTAAGTGCTTGCCTGGTAAGCACAGGGTCCTGAGTTCAATCCCCAGTACCGCCAAAACAAAAGAACCCCAACCAAACCAAACCAAACCAAACCAACCAAAAAAAAAAAAAAAAAAAAAAAAAAAAAAAAAAAAAAAAAAAAAAAAAAAAATTTTTCCCTTCTCAAATTAATCTAATTTAATGCTTGTACGAATCTTACTATAAGATACAAACGGAATAATATAAACTGTGCAAGAAACAGAATAGTTTTTTTTTTAACAGAACCGGGAATTGAACTCAGGCCCTTGAGCTTGCCAAGCAAATGCTTATTCTACTGAGTTATCTCCTTGTCCCCTCAGAATAGTTTTCCAATGTTAATTTCCCATTAAAAAACCAAAACAACCAGAGAAGCTCTAAGTATGGAATACAAATACTCTGGTGAAGAAATGTAAGCAAAAAAAGAAAGCTTTTACTACAACTCTTGTTGCATATGTCTTGCTTTATCTTGGTCTTGACCATCCAGCAGAAAAGTATAAAAACGAAGTACAAGAAGAAAAGCCATGGTGTTATGTTGAGCTGTAGGGGACTCAGGTCAACAATTTCTGACACTGCCAGTCAAGCAGAAGACCCAATAGTATTATGAATTACTGGACTCTTTTGGAATATTTTGCTGAGTTAACACACCTATAATATTCAAATAACGGAACTTAACAAAAAAAGGGGACACAGATGAATGTCCATTTTGTATCAGTATATTCAAAATGGTTAGCATAGATATATAGTTACATTCTCTTAATGAATAGAGGGATTTGTTCTAATAGTGTCTGTAAATAGGATGTCATGTTTGCATCTTGTACAGCAAATAACCACTAGAAAGAGAGTATGCAATGTGTTAATTATTGAAACTGTCCTCCCAATTTGATTTGAAACTGTCTCATTGCTATTTGTTTCTCAATAAAATTATGGAAAAAAAAAGAAAAGCTTTTAGAAACCACTTTTTCATTCAGCAATCTCCTTGGCAGTCTCCACAAAAATATCAAAAAAAGGGTGAGAAAAACAGAACTATATGCTTTTCTATGAAGAAGCATCAGTATGATACAAAAATAATATAAAAATATGTCTAGATGCACTCTTTGTATTAAAATTCAGCTCTGTTGAAATGAAAATTAGCTTTCTAAATAGCCTACTGTACTAAATATTCTCTTACTCATGGAAACAACCACATGCAATGATAATCTGAATCTCATACAGGGTAATAAGAAAAATCAATCTCTAAGAAATTACTTGTGAGAGGCCTTTAAAAAATATACTGGATTTCCTTTTGTCTAAAGAATATTTGGATGTGAGTAATGGATATTAAAATATTAAAATACATTCACTGGGATTAAGTTTGAGATTAGCTTTGTCCAACAGAAATAAAATACATGTAATTTGAAATATTTCAGTAATTCATTGAAAACAGTAAATAGGTGAAAAATCAGTAGTATTAATGACTTATTTCATCTTTCTTCAGCTGAGAATGGAATACATTTTATGATTTTGGCATTTGTAAATTTGAACAAGTCATGTTTTAGGTGCCACCTGGCCAGTGGATGCCATAGTAAATTCCACATATTTAAAACATGCCTGCATGTTAGTGAGTTGTATGCTAAAGTCAAGTGTGGTTAAAGAATACTGCCACTCTGCCCAAAGTAGGAATAGCTAATAGGAAAGGTTAATATCCTTCCACAAGACAGAAGATGCCAATGACCCAGATGCCACCTCAGCTCTAATTCTCACACTATCTATATAACAAAAAGTACTTTATAGCTCTGATTTCAGTTGTCAGTGAATGCCACAATACAGAAATTGGCTTTCTAAGCCTAGTCAGAAATCTATTTTAGTGAAGCTCAGCATATTTTAGAATATATTCAATCATATACATGTATAAAGCAGAAATATTAAATCACCTGCAATTACTGAAAAGAATCAGATCAAAATATATATCTCAAACCACTGACACACTGAAAAAAATCTTTTTTTTTTTTTTTTTTTTGTGGCACTTTGGGTTGAACTCAACTCTTTACACTGAGCTACATCTCTCACCCTAGTTTTGAGACAGTCTCATTAAGTCACCAAATTACACAAGCTAAGTTTGAACTTGCAATCCCTCTGCCTCAGCCTCCCAAAGTCTCTGATTACAGCTGTGTGCTACCACACATGGTTAAAATATTTTCAATGATAAAATCTATTAGTAAGCTGAGAAGACTGCTTTTATAACTGCCTTATGATAAATTCTAATAGTTTTTTTTCTTTTTTTTTTTTTCTAATAGTTTTCTTTTTAAAATCTATTTTGAAGTCATCTTTTGGTCTATACTAAGGACATCTCTACTTTCCAAATTAACAACTTAGATACTACCTGTCTTAAAAATAATTCTGAGTTTCCCTCTCAAAACCACACAAAAGAGGCTATGTGGTGTCTCACGGAGTGAGGGAAGCACATACTTCTTACTGTCAAGTGAAAAGGACTTGCTCCTGCCCTTCTGAAGAACAAAAACAAGGTGATTTCTTCTCATTGCAGCTGGCCCTTAATACAATGACATCTTTGGATATTATTGGTCCCACTTCCATTATTTCCTCAGTTCTAAGTCTATCAGAATGGTCCCTGCCATTGGGCACCTGGGCTACAGCTGCTCTTATATGTCAGCCTTCTGTATACACAGGTGTTCACTCCTCCTAGGAGAAGAGGCCCCTCCTTTTAGGAAGGTTTCTTATTCCCTTCTATTCCTAAGAAATTTCAATATACCTCCACTCTTTTCTTGACCAATTTCTCACTTTATCTAACTTAATTTTATGTATGTAAGAATGAGTCCCTTTTCAAAATTTTGAAATGGCCCATTTTCATAGGACCTCAGATCTTTGGGTTAAAAGCTCAAAATGTGTTTCTTCTTTCCTATCCAGTGCCACCTCCACACCATTCAGAATTTAAGTGTAAAATTCAATGATTTTAAATCAGTTTGCTGAGTTGTAGAACCATACAATTCTGATTAGGACATCCCCACTAACAAAAGCCTCACTGTATCTGTTTGCCCCGTCACTTTCCACTCCTACTCACTCATCTGCATTGTTTCTGTACCTTTGCCTTCTTAAAGCAAAAAAATTGGTACTGGGGATCAAGCACAGGGCCTGCCCACTGAGCTACATCCCCAGCCTTCCTGGTTTCCTCCCTCTGCTCCCTAAACTCCCTAAATTGGCCAGACTGGTCTTGAATTTATGATCCTCTTGGCTCAGTCTTCAAGAGTGCTGGGATTAAGGGCTGGCCAGATAGCTCAGTGGATTAAAGTGCTTGCTTGGGCAGACACAGGAGTCAGAAGTTCAATCCTCAGCTTGCCTTGTGGGCCTCACCCCCCCAGAGCACACTGAGATGGCGATTGAGACTGGGCGTGGTGGTGCTCGCCTGTAATCCCAGCACTTGGGAAGCTGAAAACAGGAATCACTACAAGTCCAATCTGTGTAGTGAGACCTTGTACTAAAATACCAAAAGAGTACTGGGATTATGGGTTTAATCTCACTAGTTTAAAAAAAAATTACATAAATGGACAATATGTAGTCTTTTGTACCTTGCTACTTTTACTAAGGTTCCCATGTTGAAACAGAAATCAAGGGGTTTTATTACTTTTTATTAGGCCAAATAATATTTATTTATTTATTTATTTATTTTTTTGTGGAACCGGAGATTGAACTCAGGCCTTTGTGTTTGCCAGGGAAGCACTTATTCCACTGAGCCATCTCTCCGGCCCTGCAAATAATATTCTAATATACAGATATATCACATTCCATTCTGATGGGTATCAGTTCGTTTCCAACCTTTTGCCTGGAAAATAAATAATGCTGCTTATATGAACATTAATGTGAACGTTTCTGTGTGAATGTTTTCACTTGGGGGAAATTTACCAGAGAGGATAAATTTATGTTTCATTATAAATAAACTTTTGAAGCTTTTCCCAAAGTGATTAATATCATTTATATTCTCACAAAAATGCAATGTGAATGCTAGTTTCTGCACTTACTTGCCAACACTTTTGCCATTCAAGTGAATAAAAGTGCTAGCTCTTCGTAGTTTTAATTTGAATTTCTCAGAGTAATGTATTGAATATCTTTTCATGTGCTTATTAGTTACTCATATCACTTCTCAGGCTTCTGGCTAAAGTAAGTGAAGTCACACTTTTTTGTTTTTTTTTTGGTAATATGAGTATTAAAGTCTTCTGTTCATTTAAAAAGCTGGGGTGCTTATATATTTTTACAGTTGAGTTGAACACATTACGTGTTCTACATGCTATTTCTTTATTTGACACATGATCTGCTAATGTTTTCTCAAGTCTTTAGCCTGTGTTTCATCTTAAAGGTGTGTCCTCTTGTACAAAAGACTTTATTTTTTTTGATGAAGCGTAATTTGTTTTTGCTCTTTTATGCATTGTGCTTTCTTTTGTGTGAATTCTGCCTACTCCAACGTCATAAAGATTTTGCTCCTAGAAGTTTTATAGTTCTGAGCTCTTTTATTTATTCTGCTGTTATGTCTGCATTATATTGTTTTAACTGTTCTATCTTTGTAGTAAGCTTTTTTTTTTTTTATTTTTTTTTTTATACTGCGCCGCCCCCTTCAGTGCTCTCAGCCTATAGCAGAGGGCTGGGCAATGGTTCGAGGTGCACTTTGCTCTCGCATGGCACACTATGGAAGTGTAGTAAGCTTTGAAACCTGGAAGTACTTGTCCTAAAATTTCATTAATTTTAAAATTGTTCTGGGTGTACTGGATTCTTTTACATATTTTAAAATTTTATCAATTTCTTAAAAAACAAAATTTGCGGAACAGTGATGCTGATTCTATTTGATCTATGAATAAAGTTGGAGTAAGTTGTCACCTAAAGAATGCCAAGTCTAGAGAGGACATAGAAAGGATCAAGAAGGGCCAGTCAGATAGCTCAGTGGACTAAAGCGCCTGCTTAGGCAGGCACAGGGACTGGAGGTTCGATCTTCCCTGCCCCTGGTGTGCAGAGACAGCAACTGAGACTGGTTGTGGTGGTGCGCACCTGTAATCCCAGTGCTTGGAGGATGAAAACAGGAGGATTGCTATGAATCTGATCTGTGTAGTTAGACCTTGTACTACCAAAAAAAAAAAAAAAAGTTCAAGATACGATATATATGTATACTAATACGCCAGCTTAATGTTTTCATTACATATTGTAAACATATTAAAACATTATAGAAAAAGAATACTGGAGGGCGGGCCTGATAGCTCAGCAGACTAAAGCAACTGCTCAGGTAGAGCACAGGGCCAGGGTTTGATCCCTGGCACCATAAGCTGTGCAGGCCCTGCCACTGGGGCACACTGCAAGGGCGACCGAGACTGGGTGTGATGGCGCGAGGCTGTAATCCCAGCTCTTGGAGGGCTGAAAACAGGCAGATCACTGATTTACTACATAGTGAGACCCTGTTGATCGTGTATTAAAAAAAAAAAAAAAATTGGGTCTCCCAAACATTAGCATGTAATATAAAATGTTTGTTTAGACTTTTTTTCAGCAAACTAGTTTTTACTATAGAAGTATTCACTTCCTTAGTTAAATTTATTTCTGAATATTTCATTCTTTTGAAGCTATGATGTATAAATTATTTTTAGACAAAGCAATACTGAATTTACTGATTACTTCTTGTTTTTGTGTGTGTATTTCTTGGGATTTTTATGCACATAGGATAATGCAAACAAAGGCCATTTATTCTCCCTTAATAAATTGACAATTACCTCCAGTACAATGTTAGCTAGAAACCTGCAAGAGCAGGCATTCTTGCTTTGTTCCCAAATCCTAGACGCAAAAGGAGAGCAGGGAAGAGCACTCAGTCCTTCATTATCTCAGTATGCTGTTGGCTCCCGCTCAGACAGTCTCATCAGGTGTGGATTTTGTATTCTGTCAAATATGTTTTCTCCATCTACTGAGGGATCACGTGGGTCCTGTCCTTTCTTTAATTACTACAATGTCTTATGTTAATTGGTGTTTAGATAGTAAACTAAGTGTACATTTTGGAAATAAATGCCCCTTTGCCAAGTTTGACTGGTTCAAATTTTGCTGAGAGTTTTTTTTTTTTTACATATTTTCATAGAGAATGAGTATAATTTTTTCTTTGATACATTTATCTAGCTGTGGTATCGGGGTAACACTGGCCTTTAGAAACCGATCTCAACCTGGCCAGGCCAAGCGAAGCCAAGCCAAACTCTCTTTCAGTATTTTCCAGAAAAGACTGCTAAGGTGAATGCTCACATGAACTTTAAAAAATGCATTTTGCATTCACAGATTAAAACTTTGTGTGTGTGTGTGTGTGTGTGTGTGTGTGTGTGTGCGCGCCCCAGGGATTGAACTCAGAACCTTGTCCACTGAGCTATCTCCCCAGCCCCAATTAATGTTGATAAAATCTTATATACCATTGTTTTAGATAGAAAAGTTCTTTAATCAAAACAAGTTTACACATCAATACTTATGGCTTGAGGAGGATAAATCTGTTCAAAACTCTTATTTATGGGTACAACAAAGAATGAATGAATTATA
>NW_004524826.1:938396-940008 GCF_000260255.1 Octodon degus | reverse complement strand
TATATATGTAGTTTTCCCCAAACGGCAGGTCTTAGCTCTATTTTAAGACCTCTCAAAAGCAAAAATACAATTACTGAAATAATTCAAATGTTTTATGTACAGATGAAAATAACTGAGAGGTCAAAATATACAATGCTTATCACACAAAAGCACTGGTATTAAGTCATTTTCCCACATTCATAAAATTTTAAAACATAAGAACAAATCCAAATCTTGGGGAGACAGCTCTGTGATCTAAGTGCCTGCCTGAAAAGCAGAAGGACGTGGGTTTGATCCCCAGTACTGCATGCCATGCTGGCCCTGGAACCCCGGGTGCGCCAAGCTGACTACTGAAAGTGGGTGTGGTGGCGCACGCCTGTAATCCCAGTACTGGGGAGGCTGAGATAGGAGGATCACTATGAACCCAAGCTGTGTAGCGAGACCCCGTACCAAATAAATACATAAATAAAAGATAAAAAAAAAAGAAGAACAAATTTTTCTACTTATTGAAAACCATCAGTTGACCAAATATTTAAAATAACATTTTATCAATCATAAAAATGCTCAACTTCTATAAAATCCACAGTGAAAAGACAGTCTGATAAATCCAAGATTTCTAAAAACTATGCACAAAACCCATGTAATCTGAGAAAAGGGAAAATATTTATACAAGTAGCAGTATTAAAAATGTAACTTTGGGGCCTGGCCAGATAGCTTAGCAGATTAAAGCAGCTGCTTAAGCAGACGCAGGGGCTGGGGGTCCAATCCCTGGACCTGCTGTGCCAGCCTCACCCCCGGGGCATGCTGAGCTGGTGATTGAGACTGGACATGGTGGCGCACACCTGTAATCCCAGAACTTGGGAGGCTATAAACAAGAGGATCACTACAAGTCCAATTTATGTAGTGAGACCCTGTAGACACTGTACTAAATACATAAAAAAAAGTAACTTTGTTTTCCCAATTACACATTAACATATACAGTCATGGTTTGTGTCTAGATGTCTGTCAAAAGCCTTGTTCAGTCATGGGGCAGCTTCTAGAATTTCTGATTAATTCATGATCCAAGGCTGGGATTATGGGTGTGAGAGCTACACCATGCTGTGGTAGATAATCTGTATACAAATTGAAGGAGAGGAGAGAGGCTTACCAGCAGCTGCAACCACTGCCCCTCCCTTTGCTCTTTGCTGTTTTCTACCATGAAAGGCTGCCCTCTGCCATGTGCCACTCTGCCTTGAAGCCAGCTGACTATGGATTGAAACCTCCACTAACTGTGAGCTAAATAAACCTTTCCTTCCTTGATTTTGGGTGCCAGCTATTTTGTCCCAGCAACAAGAGAAGAGTAACTGGGACAAACACACTAACTGAAAATAAGCTACAACCATATATGGGGAAGTAGTTAGACATTTTCTAAGTGGACTTCACCTCACATTTACAGCATAATATAGCTATTAATACTGTATAAGTACAATTAGCAAAATGTTTAATAACTTTAAAACAAAGATGTGATTTTTCTCCCTTATGTTTTGAACATCAAAACCTATGCTTATAAAAATTTAAAACTTTCGGGCTGGAGAGATGGCTCAGTGGTCTAAAGCACCTACTTGGAACAAGCTTGGCAAAGCATCAGGGACCG
>NW_004524826.1:931989-937123 GCF_000260255.1 Octodon degus | reverse complement strand
CCAGCCCAAAATTTATTTTGTTTATTTATTTATTTTATTTAGTGTGTGTGGCCAGCTCAGCCCACCAGGGGGCGGGCTGGCTGGCATGTGGTGCTGGGGATTGAACCGCAGTCCCGGTGCTTTGCTTAGCTTAGCTTGTTCTAAGTAGGTGCTTTAGACCACTGAGCCATCTCACCAGCCCCAATTTTTCCTTTTTGATGTAACTTATTTCTTGCCTTCTTTTTTTCTGTCTCTTTCCTCGGTTTATCTTCTTCTTTGTGGTCCTCTTCATCCTTTTTAGGTTGTTTTTTCTCTCTAAAACAAGGCTGTTTTACCATATTGGCTTTGCTTCTTGGTTTGGGAATCTTGACTTCTGCAGCCGCAGGTCAGCCTCTCTTAGGTCTCACTTTTAGAGTAACAGATGCTGTTGCTGGTGCCACCATTCCTTCCTCCTCAGTTTTCATTTTTTCTGCCTTTCTCTTTCTCCCTCTTCTGTCAGCTTTTGAAGTGGGTATGTCAACTGGGTTAGTGATATTCTCACTAAAGGAACAAGGATGAATGTTACTTCTTCATAATCACTGTCTTTGTTCGAAGTACTAGTTTCTTCTTCTTCAACTTCAACATCAGATGATACATTTGACAGTTGAGCTGATGCCTGCTGACTTGAAAATTTCATTTTTGGGTACGTTTTTTATCTCCCATAAGCCTTCATTAAAATTTTTTTGTTTATTTGGTTTACCATACTTTTCCTTATTTTCTGAGTAAGGAAATAATATATAACCTTTGATCCTAAGAAGGCTGTCTCATGAGTTCCAAAAAGGAAGATGGACAGTTTGTTTGTGGGTGGCTTTATGACTCCATCAGGAACTTCATCTACTTGAATTGGCCAATGAGGATAGCCTTTCATCTCTGTGAAGATGAGGTCTCCAGTTTTGAAATCACGAGTCACATTTTGGAGGTAGGCTGGGGCTCCTGAGCCCAGGAAAAACTGGTGGCATGCAGTGAAGGGATGCTGGGATGCAAGCTCTGGCTCCCAGCAGGTGGCCTGGGGATGAAGCCTCTGGAGGCCCAACATGCCTGCTTGGGCCACAGGTGTTGAGGCTGTGGTGACAGGCCTGCTGTGTCTGCCCACGTTCATGCTAGCTACCTTTACCACCAGCTGTCGCAGAGGTGTCTCAGCTGCTCGGAACCACAGCCACTGCCACTGCTACCAAAATCTTACATATCTTTGACAGGTATATAGTTCAAATTAATAATTGGAAATGGATTTATTGAGGTCTCCCAACTTTTTTTTTTTTTTTTGCAGAACCAGGGATTGAACCCAGGACCTTGTGCTTGCCAGGCAGATGCTTATCTTGCTGAGCTATATCCCTGGCTATCATTTTGAAGTATCTATTTCTCCTTTTAAATTCTGTTCAGTTTTGCTTCTTATATCTTGAATTTTTTAAAAAATGTATTTTAGTACAGGGTTTACGGGGTCTCACTACACAGAGCGGATTCATAGTGATCCTTCTGTTTTCAGCCTCCTAAGTGCTGGGATTACAGGTGTGTGCCACCACACCCAGTCTCAATCACCAAAAGCCCCGGGGGCAGGGCCAGCATGGCACTCCAGGGATTGAGTTCTGGTCCCTGCACCTGCCTAAGCAGGTGCTTTAGTCCAGTAAGCTATCTGGCTGGCCCTGAATTTTTGTTGTTATGCAACTAAATAATTATAATTGCTCCATCTTTCTAACTTGTTTATTATTAGGAAACAATTTGGAAAAATAACTAGAGTATGTTTAATGGAGTATAATTATAAAGGGATATGGAATTCTTGTAAGGTTCTGAGACACATCAGACACACATCTTTCTGGAGAAGTCATGACCACTTTTTAAAATCTATTCTAGAAGTGTTTATCAAGGATCTTTTATGTGAGTGTTATGGAAAATAGGGATGACTATATTAAGTTTTTTTTTTTTTTTTTTAAGACAGTAGACTGAGGATATGGCCTTCCCCCTTTGTTTTTTTTAGTATATGTGCTGCCGAAGTGAGCACCCCCTTTGTTTTTAAAATCCAATTCCAAATGATAGTAAATAAACAAAAGAAGAAGTAAGAGCTCTGTGGACAGACTTCAGACATAAGATTTTTACTCGAAACTGTAAGTATATTTTATGGAAGGGTAAAGTCTGTAGTTTCAAATTTTCAAAGATGCCTAACACTTAAATGAGGTTAAGAAGTACTGTTAAATAAAAATCATAAAATTTTCTAATGACTTAGAAATGTAATACAATATAAAGCCCTTTGCTGAATTTTTACAATATGCTTAGAGTTGAAGAGTTGCTACACAATTAACTACAAGTAAAGCAAATCAAGTCCCACATTCTAGGTTAAACTGACTTTGATTTTGAAACACCACAAAGCCAAACAATGTTTTAAAATCCTATAATCAACTTTATAAATTATTTTGTATCATATTGTATATTATTTATAGCTAAAAACACATGACAATGCTAAATCATCTTAAAATGTATCAGAAATTTTGCTATTTAAAGGAGAACAAAAGGAAAAAACTCTACTTATAGGTATCAAAATGAACATAGTATATAGATCTTTTGAGATGTACAAAGGCCCTTGTAACGAAAGAGAGATTTGTAAAAATATACAGGTAAGTAGAAATGAACAACTTCCTGGGGAAACTAAACAATGTTTCCAAAAGAGACTGATTTATATGCTGGAGTGGTTTATCAACATCAGACCAAACATTGCAGGCTGCAGTGGATAACTTCTCACGATGCAGGAAAGGTCACAAAAGCCTGGAAGGAGCCTCCTATGGGCTGGGGGTTGATGAGCAAAGGTCCAGAGTAGAAATAAACTTTGAGTTGATAAACTGATGGTTTTCTGAATTCAAAGAACAATAGCTACTAAAAATGGTAAGGAAAGGACTTAAAAATTTGTGCATTTGGAAGATATCTCAGGAAAAATATAGGTGGTCTACTAACATGGGAAAGTACAAAAGAGGTAAGAAGCAAGAAATGTGGTGGCAGATGACTATAATCCTAGCAGTTGGGAGGCTGAGGCAGGAGGATCCTGAGTTTGAGGCTAGCCTGGGCAACTTAGTAAGATCCTATCTCAAAATATGAGATAGAGAAAGAGAGAGAGACAAAATTAATCATGCTTAATATTTTTTGAAGTTCAGATTTTCATATATAACTTAAAAAATACAAACATCTATAGTTAGAGCTAACTCTTAATTTAATGGCAGATGCACACAGAAATTTCAGGGGCTTACCATGTACTTAATAGCCACATGCCCTGGGACTGCTCACCTGTAACAGAGAGATTAGTCACTGCCGCACTGGTTAGGGGAAGGACAGGATTGACTGTGAGGGTAGCTGCTGTACTGCTTGTCACAAGGCTGGGTGTGGTTGCCACCTAGAGGTCAGACAGGAAAACATGCACAAAACCCTTAAAATGAATACATGAAACATAATGGCAAGTCAGATACACTCTGTCAGTAAGAATGTGTGTACTATTACCAACTTTTACTAAACAAGAAAACTATCTGACAGGATCGGGATGTGGTATTGGCAGTGGTGGTGGTATCTTATATTGCATTTAACTTTTCACTCTGTTGGGTGCAAGACTAATTTGTTTTTGTTTTTAATGAAATGGTATTACAGGGATACTGCAAAGCAAATTTCTTAAAAACTCAAAATTTCTTTTTGAAACAAATTTGTCCAGTTTTAACGAAGTACTGCTTTTTTTCCTAATACATATAAATCTGCAATACAAAAAAGTCACACACACGGCAGGCCAAATAGATCAGCAGGTTAAAGTGCCTGCGAACAGGTGCAAAGGATGGGTCCTAGGGGCCTGCTGTGCTAGCCCTGCTCCTGCCTGGAGGCATGCTAAGACGGCAATGGAGATTGCGCCTGTAATCCCAACTCTTGGGAGGCTGTAAACAGGTGGATCACTAGGAGTCCGATCTAGTAATGAGACCCTAAACACCCTGTAGACCCTTCCCTAAAATACAAAAAAAAAAGTGACACACACAAAATTACTACATACAGATTATTTTTTTTATAACTACTATTTCATGAACATCATGATTAAAGCTCCACCATTTAACCACAGGCATCTCTTGACTGATATGTACTTTTAATGCTGACTTTAGCTTTCAAAGCCCTTATTGGAATGTTCAAAATGAAAAAAAAAAATTAATAAAAAAAGAAGGAGCTGGGGAGATGGCTCAGTGGAATGGGCACTTCCCTGGCAAGCGCAGGGGGGGCCTGAGTTCAACTCCCAGTTCTGCTAAAAAAAAAAAGAAAAAGAAAAAAGAACCGAAATGACAGTCTGCCATCTCGTGAAATCTGACTAGCACATTACAATCATCCTACAAATCAAGGGAGTCACTCAGCACTACCTGTCCTTGTCACTCAATGAGGAACCGAATGTATGAAAAGGACTGTCAGCAGGGAGATAAGTTCAGCGGCGTAAGTGCCTGCCTAGCAAGTGCAAGGTCCTGAGTTCAAAAAAACAGAAAAGGATTGTTGTTTAGGATAAGGATCTAAGTTGATCCTTTTAATATAACCAGAGCTAAAGGTTCTCTGAGAATTAACTGTCACTTAATAATATTTAATAAATAAGGCTTTAGGCTTTGAGATGAGTAGAATCACAAAGGAGACTCTTGGATTATCAGTTACTGAAGAACTTAATAAACTATACCAGAGAATAGAATGATGGAATTGTAATAAATAAGAAAGAATTATAGTTGTTCACTTTAAATTTATTCAGTATGAATGTTGTATACCTATGATAAATTCTTGGTAGGAAAAAAACTGATTGTGCAGATCATTTATAAAATTGTAAAAACTAGCCTGAGGCTTTCATTCTTACCAGTGAGGTTGGGCTGGGAAAAATTGCTTTGATAGGTGAGCTGCTGGTCCCACCACTGCTTGGTGGGTTGATTCTTTTTTCCTTCTGGCGTCGGTTACAAAACCAAACACGAATCACCTCTTTTTCCATATTGAGCTGTTCAGCAATCAAGGTGATCTCTTCTGAGGTAGGCTTTTGATTCTGAAGGGGGGAAAAAACCCATCTTTTGCAATAACTTTTTGAACAAGTGATATAACTTAAAGTAGCAGAGAAGTCAGAAAATAAAGCTAGGATATATAT
>NW_004524826.1:926869-931889 GCF_000260255.1 Octodon degus | reverse complement strand
TATATCCATGATGTTAGGCCACTTTCAACAAACAGCTTCTGTAGTCACTCTAATGTACATGGTTACATTTACTAAATTTACTCACATTATCTTAAAATATTATTCCTGAAAATTTAAATTTTCAGATCTGTTAATCTTGAACAAAATTAATAAAATACCTATGTAATCCTACATACTAGCAGCACTTTTGGAGTTTTCTCACTGCTTTATGCATATCAGCCTACCTCATGATATTCCCAAGTCAGGAAAGGTGGGTATCTCACAGATATGAGGACTTCAGTTTAAAGAAATCAAGTGACTTCTCCATCACACAGTCAACAAGAGGCATTGCTGAGGAAGTCCTGATTGAGTGATCCTTGCAGCATACTCACACCTCTTCTGAATTAGTCAAATTTTTGTTGGAAGCTTTATGACATTCCCTGGTTTTTTAAAAAAAACCCTGTTGAACTAATTGGGACTCCTCTGTTTGATAGTCAAGGTATCCAGTACTTTGGTCCCATGCTACCATTCTGGAGCAGACATCAAAATTTGGCCAAACAGACTACTAGTGTTTCATCTGGTAGAGCTTATGGTTTCCCTCAGAGGACTCTGACAGGGCATTTTTCTGCTTTCTTTCTTTCTTTCTTTCTTTCTTTCTTTCTTTCTTTCTTTCTTTCTTTCTTTCTTTCGTATTTAGCACAGGATCTACAGGGTCTCACTATAAAGACTGGACTCTTAGTGATCCTCCTGTTTTCAGCCTCCCAAGTGTTGGGATTATAGGCATGTGCCACCACACCTCATCTCAGGGATCAAAGCCCTGGCTGCTGCGTCTGCCTAAACAGGTGCTTTAATCCACTGAGCTATTTGGTTGGCCCTATTCTTCTGCTTGAAGTGCTTTTCTCTCACCTTTTCCAGCCTGTACAATTAATTTCCATACATCATGGACACTGTCACTTCTTTCACACCAAATGCTTGAGTGGATGCAACCATGGTCTACCCTGATCTTCCAGCGGTTTCCAACTGTCTCCTCTGTCAGCCACTTACTGTTGTATTTTCTTCATTATGTTCAAGTGTTCAGAAAGGCAGAGACCAACAAGTTCATCTTTTATCACCATTCTCAATACCAGTACCACAGCCAATCCTAAGTAAATACCTCAATGACTGACCTCCAAGAAACTCTTCTCTAAGGCTGCACGGATGTTGGTCTCTATGCTGGTGCGTTTCTTCCTCCTACGATTCAAACCCTCCACTCCTTGCCCTGGAGAATTCAGGGCACTTGGGCTGGAGACAGATGAATCAGATGAGAGGTTCTCTGTATGAATAAAGAAAGCAAAAATTAAGTGAGCTGAGGCTAATGATTCATGTATGCAAAAAATGTATTAATACCCACCATAAAACTGTTTTAAGCTGTATGTAAGTGTGAAAAGACTTTCACATAACCTGCTGTAAAACACTACTCATACCGTGGCTCCTTCTACTGTCCTTACTGGCATTCTCTTTCCCAGGAAGAATAACTATATTATCATCACTACTTTTTGATTTCTGTTTTTGAGAAAAATATTTAGTATTCTTAGGGTCATACAGAAATCTCTCAGTTCTAGTCTTTTGTTTTTATGAGCTCTCAGAATAAAAATAAAGCTTCTTAAAAAATTATTGAGGGCCAGCCAGATAGCTCAGAGGATTAAAGCACCTGCAGGGGCCGGGAGTTTGATCCCTGGTCTGCCATGCGGGCCCTGACCCTGGGGTGTGCTGAGACAGTGATTGAGACTGGTTGTGGTAGTGCACACCTGTAATCCAAGTACTTAGGAGGTTGCAAAACAGGAAGGATTGCTACAAGTCCCATCTGTGTAATGAGACCCTGTACTAAATACATTTTTAAAAAATTATTGAATATTTTTTAATCTTTCAAGTGATCTTTCATTTTATTGGTGAAGTGGGAAAGTAAGAAATATTCTTACAGTTAAAAAGTGTTCTTTCATTTTATAGCTTAATAACCCTAGGTAAGTCACACATACTGAGTTTCTCTCTAGTATATGTTAAAATGAGATGGAATGCAACCAGAGGTTCTCTCCATGGACCTCAGGAAGACCACCCGGGGCTTGGCCACACCACAGTTACGTAATCCATACCCGGCAGGACGGGTATTTCAAGTTTCTCTTACCCAAATCTACACATCTATAATAAGAACCGCAGTCTTAAAGCACCTCTGTAACTTTCTTAAGCTTTCAGTCTATGATTGTGAAGTTCAAAATTCAAACTTCCCACAAGTACATCTTGACATAAAATTTAGACTAGATGTCTAAGCTTTTGTATGAACCATTTTTAACAATAAAAGCAGAAATATTATCAAGAACAAGTTCCATTAATTCACCAAGGAGCAAATAACAAATCTATTCTTCAAATTTATCTAAATACAGACTTTCTTATCTTCTTCCTTAACTGTGTGAGGTTCCTGAATTCTAGCTCAAATACAAGTTAATATTTCCAAGTTGGAAACTATTGCTGACTATTTACACTGTCATTACTAGAATATTTAAAATGAATCAGCTTTCTGATTTAAGTAGCCATAATTTATTATCCCAAGATCATTAAGCTTCAAAATTCTTTAACTTTTTATTTTATTGGTATACTTTAGATATACATAATGATATGATTCACCATAGAAAATTTGTATCTATACATGATATATTTTCTATATGTATATGATAAATTCTTTTTCTTTCTCATTCTCTTCCCCACTCATCAACTCAAAATTCTTCGCTTTTTTTTCCCGTGGTACTGGGGATTGAATTCAGCACCTGGTGCTCACCAGGCAAGTGCATAAGCCACTAAGCTGTAGTTGCAATTCCCCAAAATTCTTTAAGAATCAATAATTCAATATGAAACAGAAACCCTAGTTCGTACACAATTTCCTCGCAAAATTACAATGGGCAGTGAAGGAATATCTTCGTGACTTACCTGCATCATTTAGCCACTTCTCTAAAAGTGGCTTTAACTTGCACATGTTCTTAAAGCTGAGGTTCAAGGCTTCAAAGCGAGAGATGGTTGTCTGGCTGAAGTCGTTTCCATATAGTTTACCCATTGCGAGCCCAACATCACCCTGTACAGTCCAGAGCAGGAAAGGGGAAGAAAAGAAAGAGATTCCTTTCACTAACGTTTATAACTTCTACTGTGAAGGGTCACTCCAATAACTTAACTGTCCCCTCCTAACCTCTGTCCCTAAGCTAAGCATCATAGTCCAGAAGACTGTAGAGCCTTACTCAGGGCAGCACTCAACACTGCCCTAGATACTTTCCATTTTGAACCTCTTTTTGCTACATTACATAATAATCAAGATATCAAAACTTCTATTCAGTCTCAAAAGACAGTGTTGATTCTAATAACCTTAATTCATGTAACCAGTGATTTTTAGTAATCTTTGAAAATCAATTTCTCTGTATCATTTATAAGAATTAGATTTAATGGTCTGCATAATCCTAGGAATTTCTGAGCTAACCAAACTTCTGTGTATTATTTTAAAATTCAGAAATGATTCTTCATTCTTTTTATTTTTCTTTCCTAAAAAGTATTTCTGCAGCAGTTAAAAAAAAAGGGGAGTATTTTCATCCTTAGTTAGGATTTCAAAGATGGTTACAAAAATCAGGTATTCTAAAAGACCATTTTGCAACCATTATAGAGCTAGAAATTCACAGTAGAGAGGTTTGACCCATTTAGTAAAAACCTTTATGAGCATTGGAAACTTCCTAACCTCATAGCAATAGAACAATGATACCCTGAATATTTTACAAAAGATGGCTTCCATGAGTCTATAACCTTTGAAATGTATACAGTACTTTTCTTCCAGCTGGATCCTCTTATTTAAGCTGGAAAAAGTAATATCTTAGTAGTTATTTTATAGACATATAATAGGAGCTCATGGAGTTTAAATGATTCATCCACTCATTTCAATTAGCTTAGTGACAGGGCAAAGAGGTAACAGCATTTCTGGCCCTATATGCTACCAGCTAATTCTACAAAAGGACTGCCAACTCAAGGTCATTCTGCCAACACTTATTTTGAATTGGGACTGTCCTAGTCTTTTGACACCATTTCCCAGATAATATTTTGGAGCCTACATTATTATGCACATGTAATAGGTGGTGGTCATAGGAAATCAAATAATATTTATTAAACACCAATTTTTTTCCTATTGAACAATTACTGATAAAAACTTTAAAAGAGGACAAATATGGAACTGTAAGATAAAATAAGGCATACAGAATACTTGACCTTCATGTGATCTACGTGATTCTGTGTCATCCCTTTAATAGCCACTGGCCATATGTGGCCACTTAAATTTTAATTAGAATCCAATAAATTAAAAATACAATTCCTCACAATGCTAGCCCTTTTAAGTGCTCAGCAACCACTAGTTCTTGGTTGCTATTGTACTGGATGACATGATAAAGAATATCCCTATCACTGTCAGTGTCAAACAGATTCTCCCCAGCTAGAATGGAGGTGGACTGTTCATTGATTTTCTTCCAATTAAAGTAAAACTGAAAGAAGCAGGACAATGTGATCAGGCCATAAACGCTGTTCACTGTATCATACAAATACATCTAAAAACACAGATGCATGCATTTATCCATCAAGGAATGTTTACCCAGTATCTACTATATGTAAGTCAGGCACTGAACTGACGCTTCAGGGATCATATCTACCCATGTCCTGGTCACTTCATTTGTTTACAGCTTTCTGGAAAACTGAGGCCAACTTAAAACCTGCTATTTTTGAGTATAGGAGTATAGGACATCCAGTAACAATTAGCAATAAAAATGACACTCTAATTCATGACTTATTAAGAAATTTTCACAAACGTATCTTACTATGAAAAGTAACAATTCTGACAAGCAGAAAATATCTATTCAAAAATCAGATTATATGTAAGTATAAGCAAAAATCTTTTAAAGTTAGTAGCTGGAGGGTCTGGTGAGATGGCTCAGTGGTCTAAAGCACCTACTTAGAACAAGCTTAGCAAAGCACAGGGACTGCAGTTCAA
>NW_004524826.1:909214-926584 GCF_000260255.1 Octodon degus | reverse complement strand
CAGCTCAGCCCACCAGGGTGCGGGGCTGGCTGGCATGTGGGGCTGGGGGATTGAACTGCAGTCCCTGTGCTTTGCTAAGCTTGTTCTAAGTAGGTGCTTTAGACCACTGAGCCATCTCACCAGCCCTCATTATCATTTTTAGATTGTTTAATGGAATAAAAAGCAACAGATCCTTCAGTTAATATATTCATACTCATTAACTTATGAATTGGTTTAGTGCTCTGTAACTCCTGGATTTTTCCCTACAAAGTTAACTGTAAGCAGCTGATTCACACATTATATCCTTTGATATGTTTAAAAAGAATAAAAGGAATAAGAAGCCAAGACTGGGAATAAGGAATAATGATACTATAACATGCTTTCTAATTATGTAATGACAGCTGCAGTAATCCTTTAACAAGCAATGTTGTAATTAGAAAATAACTTTAAAACATCTAATAACATGTATTTCTAAGAAAATAGAGATTTGCTTCAACAAGTTGAATGTTTAATTTTCCTCTTGTACACAGGCATATAAGTACAAATGTATTTTTTGTACTCAAAGCCACCTTTGAATAACTATAATTAAAGTAATTAACTAAAAAACAAAGACTAATAAGTACAGTCAAGATGTATGAACCACTGCCACTACTATCAGTTATTTTGAAAATTAAGGAGTGGGTGCAGGAAAAAATGGCTATTCTTAAGAAACCAACTAATAACAAATGCTGGCAGGGCTGTCTGGAAAAAAGAATGCTTTTCTACTTTTGCTGGGAATGTACATTGGTGCAATCATTACGGAAATCAGTGCAGAGATTCCTCAAAAAACTAAAACTAGAGGTTCCATTTGACCCAGCTATTCCCCTTCTTGGTATCTTCCTGAAAGAATTAAAAGCATCATAACACAGCAGGATATGCACACCTATGTTTATAGTGGCACCATTTATAATAGCTAAATCTTGGAAACAGTCCAAGTATCTATCAACCAATGAATGGACAAGGATGATATAAGGGAGTGGTATTCTGCAATCAAGAAGGATAAACTTGAGAAATTTGTAGGTAAATGTATGTACCTTGAGCCCACCATACTCCTAAGTGAAAGAAATAGGACACACATGTTTAAATACTGCATGGTTACTATGATGTGAGAAAATAAAAGCACAAAAAAGGATCAAAATGTATAAAGAACATTGAGAAGTGGGAAGAAAATGTTCAGATGAGAAGAGGAACAAAGGAGGGATGAGGGCAAAAGGAAGGAAAGAATAAAAAAAAGAGAATAGAAGGAAATAATGGAAACAAAGCTTTTGTAAGTAGGGAGGGGGAGTGGGTTGGAGGGAGGGAAGGGGAATAGGAAAAAGAATCAAGATGTATCACGTACAGGTACCAATTCCTTATGATGGATGTTATCATTATCTAAAATGTACCAATAAAAGAAAAAATTTCTTGTGGGCATTCACAAGATGCAGATGACATATAAGGACATGGAGCCCACGAGGAGCTCACTATCATGACTTTTCACAGTTGCTCAACCTGTGCCTCTCAAAAATGGTGTATATATTTACTTTTGCTTTTATCCTTTCTGCTGATGTTTGGCCCCTGTTTGCTATACAGGGCCAGTTTTTCCCTTACCCCTCCTTCCTCCACTCCTCACTTTTCAAATAAACTTTTGGCATCATTAAAAAAAAAAAAAAAAAGAAGAAGAAGAAAAAAGAAAAATGAAAAGAAAATTAAAGAGTGGTCATGGTAAAAATAGGGGAAAAAACCCAGGTGTGATATGCATGCCTACAATCCTGGCACTCTGAGAGGCCGAGGCAGAACAGTCACAAGTTTGAGTCAAGCTTGGGCAACTTAGTGACTTAGCAAGACCCTGTGTCAAAGTAAGTAAAATTTAAAAAGGGCTGGGGATACAGCACAGTATGAGAGCCCTGGGTTCAATCTTCAGTGCTGAAGAGGGATGGGGAAAAGAAGCATAAAGCCATAAAGTAAATCACAAGATGACAGGAAACTCCTTAATGTGGAAAGACAGAAAGAGATAGAGGCACATATACTACTGACAATATATTGGGTCAAACATCACAACAGGGCAAACTACTATTTGAGTAAATGCTAATTTTTTTTTTTTTTTTTTTTTTTATTTAGGACAGGGACTACAGGGTCTCACTGCATAGATTGGACTCATAGCGATCCTCCTGTTTACAGCCTCCCAAATGCTGAGATTACAGGCAAATGCCACCACGCCCAGTCTCAATCGCTGTCTCAGCATGGCCCAGGGGTGGGGCCTGCACGGCAGACCTGGGGATCAAACTCCAGGCCCCTGCATCTGCCTAAGCAGGTGCTTTAATCCTCTGGGCTATTTGGCTGGCCTCAGTAATTTTTAAAAGGCTTCATATCCTTAATGTAGCACTTGGGTAATAACCTCCTAGGAAACTCAAATGTATGCTGTGCTAATAGCTTAAATCTGAAGCACTGCTAAATATGCCAGCTCTATATTTATTTTATCTTATTATGCCTATAACTCTAGTTTTATTTTTGAAAAATTTTTATTTATTTGTTTTTTTGGCCAGCTCAGCCGGCCCTCAGGCAGAGCTGGTGCAGCATGTAGTGCTGGATATCTGTGGTCCCTGCACTTGTCTAAACTTGCCTAAGCAGGTGCTTCAGGCCACTAAACTATCTTGCTGGCCCCATGAGTTATTTTTAAAACAAGTCAGATCATTTAAATGCTTCAAAAGTAACAAATGGTTGATGATTTATACTTTTTCTATACCTGAAACTATTCAAAAAATGAAACTGCATTTCACTTAAAATTACATCTATTTTAAACATTACCCTATGCTTTCAATACACAGCTTCTTTGAACAAAAATGAATTCCTGAAGAAACCATAAGAAATATAAATCTATTTCTAAAAACATCCAGGATATAAGCAGAGATATTATCCTCAGTTTTTATCTATCAGTTAAGTTCTATGCTATATATATGTTCAAGAAAATCATTTGGATAGTATTTAAGTGGTGGGTTAAATTCCAAATAGTAACTATATTTTCTGAAAAGTATCAGTTTTTTCCTGAGTATCCATAAATAAGCCCAATCCAACCCATACTTCAAGTTTTTTCTTTCATTTAATAATCTTATGACATTCTGTATAAATGTCATTTACTTTAATTCTTTTCCTGGTTTACAATTATTATTTGTGACAGGTTAATCAAGGAATAAGTCAGTAGCAGTGCTTAAAATAAAAATACTGTGTACCCAGATGCCTGTTTAAACCACTGAAGCATATTCTTTCCACTTTAAAAGTCTTCTGATAGCTGACAGTAGAAAAATTAATTTGATTTTGATTAATTTGAATTTTTCATCTTCAATAAATCTTAATTAATTAGTTTCAGCATAGGCTGGGGGAGTTTTCAGCATAGAGAGGGAGGCAGACAGAGTCTATCACTACCCCTTCTCCCCACAAAGCCTGTTTTAAAATAAGCCTTTCAAACATATTCCCTTTCAATTACTGTTAAGACCTCGAGATATTTACTTTCTTCATCTTAGGTATATAGCACCAGATGTTCCTCAAATAACAAAACTTAGCCATATCATCCCCTAACATAACATCTTTAAACTTTCACATACAATTATGACTTCAGAGGCTTGCACTGTGGGATAAGGCTTGAAAGTTTAACCTAACATAAAATTAAAAATGACTGTATGATTATAATTGTGTAATATCCTGGAGTTATAAATGTTAAATTACTAATAAAAGTACCTATCTCTGAAACCAAAATACAACATGACTGAGGACCACTGCTCCTTTAGACATGTAAAGCAAACATTTGAACCCAGGCAATGTGGGACATCTAGTAAGGGTAGCATCACCACCATCCTACCTGAGTGAATCCAAGTTTGATTCGTCTTTGTTTGAAGGTCTTGGCAAATTGCTCAAGCTCCTCAAGGTCACTGGGCTCCTCCAAACTGGGAGTATCAATTCGCTTTGGTGTTGTCTGGCTCTGTGGAAGTGTCTGAATTGGGGTTGCTGCTATTGTGCGTGTTGGGGTTGCTGGCTGTTGGAGAAGGAGTAGAGTAATAAACACACATTGTATGATCAAAATACAGTGTGAATATTTAGGTTAAAAAAAACCTTTAGAGTAAAAGCAACATGCCATTCATTCCCCTCAAAATAGTGCCCCTTGCTTCAAACACACGTATCTCATCATTCTAGCTATGTTCTAAAGTAATTCTGGAAATCCTCTTTTGCAAATAACTTTATAAAGTGCAATGATTCCATGGAAAGGCAAGCTCATAAACACATTCTGTACAGTGTGTCCTCATCAAGTCACTGGATCTGGCTCCGTGCAACTCCTGATCTTCCCCAAAGTGAGCATGAGAGGTAAATATTCCACACTGATTCTGGACTCTAGGCAATCCCGACAGTGCAATGAAAGACACCAAAGAGAACTTCCAAAACTGCTTCAGAAAGTGGTAAAAAAAATGGAGCCAGTGTGTTCAAGCTGAGAGAGAAATTTTGAGGGAGATCAGTAGTAGTGTCTTATTGTAGCAAAAATTTTTAAAAATATAAGTGTTCACTATATTTTTCAACTGATACAACTGTAATGTGCTGCAAAAAGACAGTTCTATTCAGAGAGAATGATGAAAACCATGTAATACCATGGGGAGTGCAACATAATGTGCAGTGAGAAAGCAGACTGTCAGATACTACACTGCAATTATAGTATCAGGGACCTGTTTTTTTTTTTTTTTGCATAACTAGGGATTGAACTCAGGCCCTTGTGCTTGCCAGAGAAGCACTTATTCCACTGAGCCATCTCCCCGGCCCCTTGCAATTATAGTAAAGGCTAAGTAAATTAGCCGTGGGAAAACACTTAACTACACAAAATAAAATTAACTTGTCTGAATACATGTATTATAGGTCTTTTAAGAAATTACTCATTACTTTAAAACATTTATTTTATAAATAGCAGTTTAGACTGCCAAAACAGCAGGGACCCCCTTACTTAATTTAACACTATTGTGTCTCCAACATGTGACACTATATTATAAAAATGGTAAGATAATTATTAAACTATTTTCAGATGAGGAGTAATCTGTGATTTAAATAACTTATTATAGGTGGCATCATTTTGGAGTATTTGTTAAATTTTTCCCCACAAACCTACATTTTAACCTTAACTATAATTAAGATATATATAATTACCCTTTTCAAAGATTGTGTGGGGCAATATTATAATTTAGTGATTTAACTACCATGCAGTTTTTCATTTATCACAGATAACATCACAATGAAAAAATCTGTGCATGTGTTTTTCCACCTATGTAGTTCTTTTTTTTTTCTTTTTGGTGGAACTGGGGGTTGAACTCAGACCCTTGTGCCTGCCAGGGAAGTGCTTATTCTGCTGAGCCATCTCCAAGGCCCCAATTCTTTAAGAAAAATTCCCAAGGGATTTTTTTGGCAACTGGGTAATTTCATGGCTTTTGATAATTTTGATAATGTTGGTTCCTACTATATAATGTAGTTTTCTCCACATAATTTGTTAGCAGCTTTAAAAAATGTTTTATCAAAGAGTAAATGATACATCATTTTTGCTACTGCTTCAATTATTAATCAAAGTAAAAATTTCCAATGTGCCAAGGATTATGAATATGAATTAGAGGGGCCAGGGAGATAGCTCAGTAGAATAAGTGCTTGCCTGGCAAGCGCAGGGTCCTGAGTTCAATTCCTGGTACTGCAAAAAAAAAAAAAAAAGCAACTGGGTTATGAAGTAGATTTGTCTCTTTTAATAAAAATACATACATTTTTACATATATAAAATATACACATATATATATTTCCATTTATATACTGATACCCCTATTCTAATTCTAAATGAGCTCACTAAATGTTGAGAGTAAGGTTTTATCTGTGACATTAATAGAAATATTTTTTCCAATTTGCTTTTTTCCTTTTTTTATTATACATAAACTTTAGATTGTCATTTAGGTGAAGTGCCCCCCCCATGCATCTGTTGTCCAAATCTTAAGAAAACTTTACTTATTTTTAACCCTGACAGAATTCTTGATAACCTGCTACCTTTTCTTTGTATTTTAAGAAATTATTTAAATCCATCTAAAGTTATTTTGGGACATGAAGCTTTTTCTTTTTTGGTAGGGGGTGGTGGTGAGGACTGAGCCTGGGGCCTAGTGCATGCTAAGCACAGGCTGTATTACTGAGCTACACTCCCAACCTCCCCTGGGTCCCCCTTTTTTTAAAAGAAAGTATTAAGAGTTAGGGATATGGCCCAGAGGCACAAGTACCTGCCTTGCCTGGCAAGCACAAGGTCCTGAGTTGGATTGCTGATGCCAAAAAGAAAAAAAAGGAAAAGAAAATATTAGATCTTATTACACAAACATAAAACAGGTCTCCTCAGAAGCCCTAAGCAGCATATCTCTTTCTAAGTATTCATTAATGGGAGGTGCCATCCTGATATGTATCCTCACTGCTTGTTTGAGCCTTCCTGTGAATAGGACCCAGGTAAGAGATTACATACTAGGAATACAGATCACCTGTGCTGTTAACTTTTCTTCTTGTCATTTAGATTGGTCACGTATCTCTGAACTTGACCTTATTAGTCAAGGCTTTCTGCAAGGGGCCTAACTAGCCCAGAAAACTATACAATAGACATTCCATAGGCAATTAACTAGGGCAAGTTTCTCTCATCCTGCTTCAATGAAAACAATAACATTTATCTCTATGACATATGAACACTGACTAATTTTCATGCTGACCATTTTAAAGACGCCGACCCTACTACAATCCTACATGGCTATACACTTCCCACAGTAAAATTGGTTAATAAGTAGAGTTGAGACTGTTACTTCATCTCAAGGCTCCATGGACCCACGTTCTCAAATAATAAAGGACTAAAAACAACTTAGCTACTTTTACATTCCTGGCTACAGATAAAATACCCCAAATCTAAAAATCACAGGCTGGACTGAGATATATTTAGGAATACTAAAGTAGAATTCAGTGAGCAGAAGTTGGGACAAAGCCACAAAAACTTGCCACTGTTTGCAGAGCACATAGGTCAGGAAGGAAGTTATTATATAGGCATCTGTCAAAATCCCCAACCTCTGGGCTGGAGAGATAGCTCGACAGTCTAAGTACCTGCCTGGGAAGCAAAAGGTCCCAAGTTTGATTCCTCAGTACTGCAATTTGTGCAGGTGCCATGCTGACCCTGAAACCGGGTTTAGTGGTGCATGCCCGTAATCCCAGCTCTGAGGAGGCTGAGACAGGAGGATCACTATGAGTCTGAGCTACGTAGCGAGATCCTGTACCAAACAAACAAACCCCAAATCCCAACCCTTGGCCAGACCTATAATCCCAGCACCCAGAAGCTGAAGTAGGAAAATTGCAAGTTTAAATCCAGCCTGGGCAACTTAGTGAGATCCTGTCTCAAAAACAAAACAAAACAAAACAAAAATGACTGGAGATGTAGCTCAGTGTGAAGGCCCTAAATTTAACTGCTAGTACTTAGAAGGAAAAAAACCCCAAAAAACCCCAAACCCCAACCTTACCTTTCTATTTAGCACACTCAAAGATTCACCATTTATAAATGCATACTTTTGGTGGATTCTGGCAACCAAACACAGTCATATAACTACTAACACAGCTAAGATATAGAACATTTTCATCACCATGAAAAGTTTTCCTGTGCCCTTTGTAGTTAACGTCTATGATTAGGCCAAGTTACATTTATCTTTAATTCCAATTTCCAAATGATCACTGCTAGTGTACAGAAATATAAATACTTTTCGTGTATTGAGTTTGTATCCATTATACTTTTTAAACTCACTTATTCCAGCAGGTCCTCCCACCCCTCAAGTGCCCTAAGATTTTCAATATAGACAATTATGCTTGTCTATCTACCCGTTAGGATAGTTTTTAGTTGTTCTTGTTTTCTAAAGAAGTAAAACATATAGCAAGACACTGTATGTCCTTTCTTCCGCTTTTAAATTTAATTTTATTTTGAAGAGTAAAAATGAAAGCAAAAACAAATAGCAGAAACAAAGACAGAAACAGGGTAACATACATGTTACAGATTTTCAAAACAAGAATAGCTAATTAACAATGGTTGCTCTATTATCTATTTTTATCATCAAATCTGTTGCTCAGATTAACAGATATAGTTATGCAAGATTGGACAATTGAATATTACCACTTGCTTTCAATAAATCTTATTTTTTTGGTCTTTTTTTATGCCTAAAAATTATCTTAACTAGAGTATAATAATAATTTATAAGACATTAGAAATGGTACACATGTAGAAGACCAAGATGAGAGCTAGTCAAGCATGGCTTTTCTATTATGCATTGCTGTCCTCAATGTTGTTGCTTGGATCGTAGATATCAGTATACAGTTAGTCAAGGTGAAAATTCTACATATTAACTGCTATTTTAAAAAAAATGATGGAAATTATTATAATCATCTTAATTATCCTGTATACATACTTGCATGTTTTTCCCACTTTTTTCTTATCTTTTCTTTATTTGTTTTTCTTGTCTTACTGCACTTCTAGAATTGTCAGTATATTGCTGAATAAATGTGTTAAGTGTTCACCTTGTTCCGATCTTAGAAGAAAGGTAATTCAGTCTGATTATTAAGTGTGGGGTTTTTTCTCTTTTTTTGGGTAGATGTCCTTTATTAGATAAAAAATTACCTTCTCCTAAAATGCAATAGTTTTTACTATAAATGAATGTTAATTTGTCAATTATGATAATGTGTCAATATTAAGCCTTAACTTCTATACTTTAGATAAAGAGAGTTGGACATGGAAAGATTTAGGATCAGCCAGTTTATTCAACTAATGTACAGATGAGATCCAGGGAAGTAAAATGACATGTATGTTCAAAGCCACTGCTAGATAAGAAGCAGAGGTAGAGCCATGACTTCTAGACGCTTAAGAACTGTGATTTTTATGTCGTTACAGAAGTTATATACTATAGTGTAAATGAGCCAAACACCACACAAGCACTGAGAGGAAAGCAAATGCAGAGATTTGAGCTTCTTTGCAGATTCTGAGGACAATGACAGGTTTTAAGGTGAGGTACCAGGTTTCTGGTTCAGGTGGTACTATCTTCTGCCAACTGCAGGATGGGCATGTGTACAGCAAAGAGACACAGTTCATTATTGCTAATATATCTATCTGTATATATATTTTTATGAGTTATAAGAAAATATAGAATCTTTAGAACTTTTCAGATTACATCAATTTGGTAGCACTGCTTTACCAAACTAAAAAGCCCAGCTTTGAATTTTTAGGTCAGTTTTTAGAGACTATTTGGATTATTACTTTCTGTTGTTTTGTCTTGATTTTGTTTTCAGATAAAGTACAAAAGACTTTCCCCACAACAGGGTAAGAGAAACTGACCTGGGAGGTGAGGGTGATGCTTGGCTGCGACTGTAGGAGGTTGGCTTGGCTTTGCTGAGGTAGTTGCGTTAAAAGATTTTGCGCTTGCAGGAGACCTATAAATCATAAACATGTTATGAAAACTTTAAAGGTCACTTTTAGCACATATAGCAAAAGAAAAAACAAAGAAATATACTGAAAAAAATTCAGGACACTATCTTATAACTCATGTCTTATTGTCTAAAATTCAATCTTGTTAAGTACAACTTAAGTAGATCTTGGGCAATAAAATAAATAACATCAAATTAAAACTGGTATGTATTTAGCATAATCTGAATAAGCTCTCTGATAGGCCCGTTCTTTAGTAAGGAACAGATGAAAGTGAAGAACTATTGCAAGTGGAAACAGCTAGAAATTTGAAAAACAAAAACAACTTCTCAAAACCCAAAACAATTCCCACATCCCCCCCCAAAAAAACCAGATAAACTTAACAGGAATCCACCAGAATATATCAATATGTTCTAGATCGTGAAGGAAACGAATAGCCTTTAAGCGGAAAAAGATGTTGCTTTAAAAAAATTATATTTATAAAACATTTGTCTTCCAGCAGTAATAAAGCTGAAATGTAAACTCTATCTTCACTACATGGAATTGCCTTAGTTTAAGTGACTGGTAAGTAAGGCAGGTAAAGTGGTACATGCCAGGAGTCTAAGCTGTTTGATTTATTGAGGCAGAAGATTGCTTGGTCTAGGAATTTGAAGCCAGCTTGGACAACACAGTGAAAACTTATGTTAAAAGGGGGAGTTGGGGAGAGTGATAATCTAAACACCTAACTTCAATTATAACGGTGCTGTTAAAACACTAAATATAAAATTATTTTTAATGAGGTAAGAGCAATGTATGAATTATCCAACATAGTACTTCAAAGAAAAGGAATGGTACCAGTTGTTTTATTTAAATATATGTGGCAAGATTAGCTGGGGAAACGGTACCTTCCTAATTATGATTTTCATAGGCTACTGAATTTGACATACTGAATGCTGGAGTATGCAGGACAACAATTAAAACCTTAAACTGACCACACAATTCATGATTTATAACTAAAAACTACCTAAACTTAAGAAATTAAAGCATATTCACCATGTATATCACAAATAAGATAAATACTAAGCAGATTTAAATTTTATTAGTCTGGGGCAAGTATGATTAAGTGAAATAAACTCTTAAAAAGCATATTAAAAAAATAAGTTTAAGAGATCACTTTGGTTCTCCCGTGTGTCCCTACAATTCAATTCCATAGAGTTCTTTGTGATCACATCCTACAGTTAAACAATCCAAAGACTTTCCATCACAAGTGGGATACAATCTGTGCAGTTCTGTCTAGCTCTTAGATTACATCATTTCCTCACACTCACTACACTAAGCTATAGCTGTACTGATCTTTCCTTTCCTGGCCTGGGTCAAGCTTGTTCTCCTCCAGGTGTTATTACTCTCCTCGCTCATCAGACTCTTCACTCAGATCCTAGGTGTGGCAGTTTTCCCTGCTCCCATTATAAGTTCCCAACTTAAGTGGAACACTATTCCAGAGAGGTCTTTCCAGACCATCTACCCATTCTTCCACAGGTAAACCCTTACCAAATTAGTCTGATCTGCTGTCATCCTAGTACATAACACTATCTGAACCATTTTTCCATGTTTACTATTTAATTTCTTCTAGTCTTGTTCAACATTATAATCGAAACATGTAAGAGTGTAATATGACAATTAGCAGGTACTCAAGAAATCAGAGTGAATTAATATCAATTAGTAACAAATTTTTCTGGTTTCAAAAAAATGAGAGGAAAAAATTGTTTATGTCAATGATTAAAATCAGTCTATTAGAAGTATTTTGAAAGGATAATGGCCCAAGAATATTCAAAAATAGTAATAAGTTAACTAAAAAGTGAAAAGCCCCAGAAAGACTTAAAACTTACATGAAGACCACTCCTTGTCCCCTTCCTTGCCCTCTACCTCAGCTAAGGAAGAGTCAAATGAATAGAAAGGGCAGACTAAAATCTCTAGTAAGTTATGTCTCAAATTTGGAAATGCATCAATAAGAATTTTCCTAGGGAAAGAGAGACTCTGGGAAAATGGCCTAGATTTCACCTGCTAGAAGTTAAATATTCAACAATACAAATTATACTTCAAATGTTTAGCCATCCCTTTTAAAAAAATTTTATTTTATTTTTATTTATTTTTTTCATCTCTTTATTTTGAGCATGGTCTTGTTAAGTTGTCCAGGCTGGATTGAATTTGTTTGTGATTTTCTTGCTTCAGCTTCCCAGAAGGCTGAGATTATATGCAAGTGGCACCATGCTCAGCTTTGAGCTCCATTATTTCAAATAAAATGAAGTCCAAAGACGAGGCTTTTAGCTTTGCCAAAAGAAAATGAAGGTAACTCACTCAATCTTAAAGCTTTAACAATTACCAAATCTGATATATACACTTCAGCACTGACCTAATCTTTCTGGTCAAGACCATTTCTTCCTTCCTTCTTGGAATTCTCTTCCATTATTACAACTCTTCACTAGTTTTGACCTCTAAAATCACAGTATCTCCTTTTGGTGTCTACTTATTCCTCCTATACTTACATGAATTTTTTTTTAAACTAAGGATCTTCCATTATTATATAAGTGTTTTCCTCACCCATTAACCTTCACAGTTTTCCTAAAAAAACCAAGTACAACTGGCCACCACATTCTTTTTACCTACCAAATCGTCATCTCTTTCTAGGCCCACAACCATAATTCAGCCCTTATAACATCTCAACTGGACCACTGCATTGTTCTCCTAACCAGTATTTTTGTCCATCTAATTTTTCCTTCCCAAGTTTTATGGTCAGCTTTCTTAATAGAAAGTGAGAATGTCACCTTTCTATTTCAACTTGCTATAGTTTTGTATAGTTTACAAGAGGTTTCCTGTATGTGAAGGCATTGGGCCTTTCAAATTAGGGTTAGGATTAAAAGGCTAGTTTAAATTTGGGGCTTAGACTATTTTTCTAGTTTTTCAAGGGACAAATACACAAAATGAACTATGTCAACTATTAAGCTATTGGACTAAAGGTCAAACTCTTGTTAAGTGCTTTAATGATCTGGTCTCTAATCTTTTTTTTTTTTCAGAACTGGGTATTGAACTCAGACCCTTGCACTTGCTAGGGAAGCACTTATTCCACTAAGCTATCTCCCTGGCCCCTGGTCTCTAATCTTTTTGACCGTAAGTTTCACAACTGCACCCTTATATTCTCCTTTTAAGGAATTACAGTTCTCAAACATAGCTTACTAATTTTTCTTTCATGACTCCAAGCTTTGCAAATGCTTTTCCTTTTGTAAGACTGACATTCTCTCCTTTATACTTGTATGAAGGCACTCTCTCAATTCATTGTGAAGGCTTATCTGGTTACAAAAGTACAAAAGGTCTTTCCTGGGTTTGCATAGCATTCTGTGCACATCAAATCCAGTATTTTGTAATAGGTCTGTTTCTCTGGCACTAGATTGTAAGTACTTTCATTTTGAACATACATTAAAAATGTTTTTACATAATTTTGGAATGAATATACAAGAAGAAAAAAGATAAAAGAAATAAAAGTAAAAATCCCAGAAACAATGAAGACTTGGTATTTGATTAATATATTGTATGCATTATAGAAATAGCACACTGTACCCTACCAACATATACAATGAAAACTGTATATGAATTTTGTATACAATGAAACCAACAGTGATACACTAGTGTTTGGAGCTTGGAGAACCACTCACCCTGCTGGCCTTGGGGCGTTTGGGAGATGATAAACTGCGCAGGTTGCAAGTTGGTGGTTGGATGCACCAACACAAACTGCTGAAGGTTGAGATTTTGCTGTTGAAGCTGTTGCAATTGCTGAAGATCCTGAAATGGCAGAATTAAAACAGACTGGAGATTTTGAAAGTAAGTTTGCTTAATTATAAGATTTCCAGCTAATGACTTCTGTCACATCAAAATCAAAGAAGGGTCTCTATTGAGCATGTTTTTATGTCCCTCACGCTCAGTGTGTTTCACTTACTGTGATTAAGTCTATATCTGAGTCTTTTCTGGAGGGGAGTTATCTAGAACTAGATTCATTATTAACTCCTCAAATATTTTACTAAATAACTACTTCTCTTTTTTTTTCCTTTCTTTCTCTCAGGATTAGGCATGAACCTAGGGCCTTCACAATCAGGTATATTCCCAACCCTTTTTTATTCTTAGATAGGTCTCACTAAGTTAGCCAGGATGGGGTTGAATTTATGGTTCTTCCACTTCAGCTTCCCAGAGTTTTGAGATCACAGGCAAGAGCTATCACATTTGACCCTTTTTCTTCTTTTTAAGATAAAAGATTTCACTTATTTTTCTCATTGGTCCTATATGTCTGCACCTCTTAAATTTATTACCTTGGGATGCTTTGCCCAAAAATGTACAAAATAAAAACAAAAGAGAGTCTACTGCAGCTCTTCACAGTGCTAATCATTTCAAAGCAGCGATGACTCCCTGTCTCTCTTACACATGGGTGGCAACATTTACTGCAGAGCAAATGAAAGAACCCCTCCTTGCTGTAATTAGCTCATTAAGATAAATATAGCAATCCTCTGCTTCAGAATATAGCAGTTACTTATTCAAGAATTGTCACTTTACATAAACAGTCAGTTATTCAAATAATTAGCCTGTGTTTACAATACCAACTCAAATAAGCAAACAAATATATTACTTCTAATTCAACGTTAAGGAAAGGGTACCATTTACTTCACTGATCTAGGGCCCATATCAACAATCACAAAGTTACTTTAATATTTCATAAAACTAGATTATTAATTAGATTAACTAGATTCATTATTTAATTCATAAAATCTGCTGTTTTTTTCCTGGCCTGCTTCCCCAGGCCCCGAGCCCCTTCCTCACCTGGGTGATCTGGATGGGCTGTGACAGGGGGATCTGTGTCATGGGCGTGGCGGCGGAGGCGGAGATGGTGGCCCCAGCAGCACTGTGCTGCTGGCTGGCAGAATGCTGCTGCACTGCAGCTGCCAGCAGCTGTGCCTGTGCCTGTGCCTGCTGTAGTAGTAACTGCTGCTGGGCTGGTGTCAACGTGAGCTAAACAAAAGGAGAACACATGGTGGGAAGGCTGAAGGAACTGGGTGCCTAATGCAAGTTTGCTGCTTCAAAACAGTTAACTCAAGTGGTTGTAGGACTTAACTATTCAACCTAACTGATGGTAACTGGTGGTACTGGTTACCATCAGCTAAGATGTTCATCAATGATCAAACTATTCCTAGCAGAACACTGAAATGAAAGTGGTAGTCCTTACTTTGGACTTCATCATTCAAGCTTGTCTAGGGCCCTAGGGTTCAGGCAATACAAGTAGTTAACTAGTAAGCAAGAAAAAAAAGGAATCAATGTTAACAGGATATGAAAAGAAATTTACACCCAACAGAACAGCAAGAGATTAGTTAGATGAAGGAGCAACAAGGACACTGGATATAACCGTGAAAAGAACTGATAAGGCCCAGCTGCTTTCCATTAGCATGAAACCTTGCCATGTTCCATCATTTCCATTATGTCCTAAGATGTGACTAAAGAATAAGAGCTCCATTTGTTTTTTTCCAAGTCTCCCAGCAGACCCCTCCCTAACACAATCTTTTCTGTTACTGAAAGCACTGGAGTCTGCAACTTCACATCCCCTTTCTAACACATTATCTCTATAAAACAGGTGGCAACAGCCTCTCTCTTTACATGCAAATGTAGCTTAAAGTCCAGCTTTAATAGCAGCTTCAGCCACATAAACCTGGAATCCCAAGTGCCTCTCACTATTGTAGACCCTAGTCAACAGAAATAAAACCCAACTTGCAAAATGTATTTAGAACAGATTTAAACTTGCATTCTTTCTTTTTTTTTCTTTGGAGGAACCGGGGATTGAACTCAGACCCTTGTGCCTACTGAGCCATCTCCCCAGCTTACACTTGCTTTCATAATGCAACTTATTCATAATATGCTTAAGTCAAAGTAGTATGCAGAAACTTCCTTTTGATGACACATCAAACAAGAAGGAACTGGAGGGGCTGGTGAGATGGCTCAGTGGTCTAAAGCACCTACTTAGAACAAGCTTCGCAAAGCACAGGGACCGCGGTTCAATCCCCCAGCACCACATGCCAGCCAGCCCCGCCCCCTGGTGGGCTGAGCTGGCCACACACACACACACACACACAAATAAAAAAAATTAAAAAAAAATTAAAAAAAAAAAAAAAAGAAGGAACTGGAACATTTGATGTGTGTAAATTGTTACTTGGCAGCACAACTCTTCTTTCAAAAGGGTCCAAATACAATCTGTGCATCAGAACCATAGTGAAAAATCAAGCTGTTAAAAAAGTGTATGTTTTTATTTTATATAAGACACATATATTAATCTCTACTGATGAGATTTTATAAACAATTTTGGAACAGTTCTTAAAAGAGCCTTTCAGAGCCGGCGAGATAGTTCATCAGACTAAGTGCCTGCTTAAACAAGCGCAGTGGCCAGGGTTCAATCCCTGGCACCATATGCTGTGTCAGACCTCCCCCTGGGCACTCTAAGCCCCTGAATGAGTTTGGACATGGTGGCGCACAATTGTGATCCCAGCACTGGGGAGGCTGAAAACAGGAGGATCACTACAAGTTTGAGCTGTGCAGTGAGACCCTGCACAAAATATACACACTCACACACACACATACACACACACACACACACACACATAGCCTTTCACTAAGGTGGTGCATGGAGGCTGAGGCAGGAGAATCGTTGTAAGTTTGAGGCCAGCCTGAACTACACAGTGAGATCCTGTCTCAAAAAACCAAACAGGCAAAACAAAGTCTTTCAATGCCAGAAAATAAACCTGCAGACTGAAATGATACAAATGGAATAAAAACTCTTCCTTACCATTTTCTTCCCTTCTTATCTCCCTTCTACTCTCACTACTTCCCTCTCTCCTTTTGGATAATTTAGAAGATAAACTTTAATTTTGGAAAATTATTTGGAATTGTGTCTTAGGGAAAAGGTTAAAAGCTCAGTGGAATCTCAGGCCAATTTGTTACTAGTAAAAGTAAATGACATTTACTGACTGCTTGGTGCCAAATATTGTTTTATGAACTTTACATATATTATCTCTAATATAAGAGTACTTAAGATAGGTTTATCAATCTCTCCATTTAACAAAAGGAAAATCGAGCATAACAAGATGAAGTAATTAATTTGTTCCTGTAGTAAGATGCATGGCCAGGATATAAGATGGTAAGTTTTACTTTAGAATCTATTCTTTAACTTCTATCCTTCAACAATGGCATAACTCCAAACTGAAAACTGCCACTTCATCAATGTAATGTTCTTGAGCATGTAATAATGACTCTATAACATGATAAAGCCACCCCTGAAACATGGGTTTGTAGAGTTCTTACTCTATTCAGAGCATATGCAATTGTAACAAAAGAAATCCTGAATGCTATGGGTTTAGAGTATAGGATGTTTTGAAAAAGACACAAAAGTGACATGTTACTGCCAGTTCCAGTAGGTGGTTCTGACTAGGTATGGTATCCGCTAAGGGCAGTTCTGACCTAGAGGAAGTTTATTATAATTTTCTCAGTGAAAACTTACCCCTGTTATCTGTCCTCCAGCCAGCATAAGCTGGGTCTGGGGAATGGCTGCCTGCACTGAAGGCTGCTGGGAAGGCTGGCTTGGTTGCTGTGAATCCCCCGATTCTTCATTAGATTTTGCCTGAAGTGGGTGGGTAAGAAGAAAGGATTTCTAATAGTTGTTTAAAAAATTAAATATACAGCATTTATAACTGCATTTTAAGAATCATTTGTAGCACGGGCTACTCAAGTCCAAAGTCTTCTGATTCCCCCACCCCTTTCTTGGAAGCATGTATCTTCCAAGTTTTACAATGCAAAGTTTTAAAGTTTTTATTCCAGTGATAGCAAACTAATAT
>NW_004524826.1:906282-909114 GCF_000260255.1 Octodon degus | reverse complement strand
TACTCCATTTCTATATAAGATGCTCCATACCATCATTCTCATATAGATCTGGTATTATATGAAGGTTCTTCATATAACATCTTAGAGGTTGACTGCTAAAACTATAGAAGTTTTTACCTCTTATTTTAAAGAACTGTGAATCTAGTTAGTATCTTTTATCAAGTAACACAGGCTTGAGAGAAAATACTGCAGCCAAGAAAGAAAGTGCACTCCTGAAAGGGGCATGAAGAGAAAATTTTATGGTAATTAAAATGGTTATGCAGAACATTAAAATTCTGCATAGATTTGCATATTTCCTACCACCTGTTTTGGGGACTACAGCAAAGGCTAATTAACATAAAAGCTCTGATTAATTCTGCCAGTCATTGAAAGATAATTACAGTGCAGGATTGTAAACATTCTGCATTGGAGATAGAGCCTGTTTGCCAACATCTCTCTAAGGGATGAAAGTTTACCATGGCAACCCAGGCAATTTTCTGCTTCTTCTCCCTCAGAAAGGAAGATCATATTATCTCTTTTTCTTTTCTCTCCTTGTTTCTGTGTGTTACTGGACCATATTCCACTGGGTTTCAAGGAATGCTCAACCTGAGGTCTTCAGTCATTAGCAACACTGGAATCAATCTTTCAGAATACTGTTTTCCCCTCAACTGTTAGTTACCTAAACACTATAAAGAAAAGAAGCAACATGTTGATAGAAATGTTATGGAGTAATGCATAATACTTGAACTTTGCATGTTTTGCCATATGGTTCATGGAAGCCAAATACATTGCTAGATTTAAGTTTTGTTTTAAATTTTTGGTGTCTATCACCAATGTCTATAAGCAGGCTTACTTAAAATTTTAGAAGCATAACATCTTACAGTGGAGCAGAACTCTGGCAATCTTACACATGTCCCCACTTAAATATAAATAAGACAACTTGAGCCCCAGGAGATTAAGTGACTCACAACAGGTCACATAACTAGTTAGTGACAGAATGAGAACACAAACCTAAGAACCCCATATTTTTCAGTCCATTGTTCTTTCATCTAAACTATAATGCTTCCCCAAGACATGAAAGATGACAAATAACAAATAACAAGATCTTTGGAAACAAAAGGGAATTTAAGAAATTATTTGATTTTTTGAAAGTTATACGTTTTAGCTGCGTTAACTTAGAAATGTAGTGAATACATATTAAACATTGAAAGTGGACTTTGCTTGTAAATCGCCTTGGTTAATACACAGAGCAGAATACAAAATAATCCTCACATTTACAGAACACAAAGCAATTTCCAGTAATGGTAATAATTACTAATTTGATTTTTATGAGATTTGGTAATAAAATATTAATATTAATAAAATAATAGTAATCTTAGGAATTTCCTATTATAAAATTATTTTGTGCCCATTAAAACAAACTATAGAGGAAAAAAAAGGAAAAATTAATCCATCATCTTATGTTCTAGCTTACCTGTACATTTAAAGACTGAGCAGCAGCCTGTAAACTTGTTCCAGCGAGCTGGACCTATGAGAAAATTGGGCAACCATAATCCAGTAGTGTTGACATTTGTCCCTAGAATTTGATATCAAACAAATACTGCAAGAACCTCTAAGTGTATATTACTGAATACAACTGAAAACATAAAGACTTATCTTATTGCGTTAGAATTTCATTGACAAATGCAGTGTCTTCCCCACCTTAATTAAGTGCTGAAGATGTTTTTCTATACTAAGTAGACATCACTGAGGCAGGCCATGCTTGTGGTCTTCCACATTATTTAACATTCTTGTCTGTATTCATAGGGTACTTAGATTTTAAAAACTTAATCGATCACCTATACCATGTTAAAGAACACAGTTATCTCTGTATATTATTTTTGTCATTTCAAACAATTAGAATAATCTTATTTCAAATTTCCCATGATGTACCAGAGCAATGACCTTACGTAGAAACAGACCCACACAAGAATTCATTAAAACATTAGCTAAAATTAAAAATATGTCCTAGGAGCTAATATGAAAATTTGTTGTAATATTTAATATTTACAGGTCTCCAGTAATGAGACATGTGCCTTCTGTTATAATGAACTGTGATGACCACAATACAAAGTTATTTCTGTTATATTCCTACCATAAGTGGAGAACCTGAATATAATCATGGATTTAACATCAGACAAACCCAAATTGGGGAACACCACAAAGTAACTGCTTTGTACTACTCCAAAAATTGAGTACTAGACAATTAACTAGGGTAGAAGAAATGTAAGCCTAACTTAGCCTAGTAGCAGTAGGAGTAAAATGTAAGAAACATGAAATGTATTGGACAGTAAGACATAAGCATTCACAATGCTTGTGGCAAATGATGATATAGATAAAAAAAGTTATAAATTATTCCAGGGTTCAAATCTGAAACTAAAAAGTGGTAATGTCCTCAACAAGGAATATAATGAGTTCCATTTTGAATACACATCATACGGCAGTAAGACATCCTAAGGTTAAATATAAATGTTGGTATGAAACTCAGTAGAGTTAAGAACTATGTCCTTTATTTGAAGTGGATAATTTTGTAAGTAGATAAGAAGCTCATGCCCAAAGAAAAGAATAACAAAACAAAAGACCCAGGATTTATGGAGACTATATTTTAAATATAATTTAATAAATGTAGTATAATCTAACGTGATAATATGTTTAAATTAAGACTTAGGGGCTGGTGAGATGGTTCAGTGGTCTAAAGCACCTATTTAGAACAAGCTCAGCAAAGCACAGAGACCGCAGTTCAATCCCCCAGCACCACATGCCAGCCAGCCCTGCCCCCTGGTGGGCTGAGCTGGCCACACACACACACACAAA
>NW_004524826.1:901745-904817 GCF_000260255.1 Octodon degus | reverse complement strand
CATGACAAGCAGCCCATATTCAGAAGACCAGAATAACAGGCACTCCAAGCATGAACCACTAATGCAGGAAAAGCCCCTGTTCTGTATTAAGGTCCCCTTGCTACACGACTCTATTTGATCTTGATTTAATCAATTTTACCTGAGCAACTATGCTTGTAATTCTATTTAGTTGACCATAGTTTTGTCTCACCTCATGCTACCTAGCGAGTTCCCATGTCTCCCACCTTGCAACTGCCTCACTTCATGTATCTGTTCTATAAAAATCACTAGAAAAGGCAGGTTCCTTGGCAATCCACTGGGGTCCTTCTTTTGTCACTGTCTCGGACAAGAGCCTTCTTTTCCCCAATAAATATATTCTGCTCTTAACTTTCATTGTTCCTAAAACTCATTCTTCTATTTTAGACAACACAAACTTGTCCCAGGTATCTTTCAGGCTGGGCGTTTCTTTCCCCTACATCTGTATCACAACAGGGATAGGGCTAGGGTGTTGGCTCAGTAGAATAAGCGCTTGCGTGGCAAGTGCAAGGGCCTGAGTTCAATCCCTGGTTCCTCCAACAACAACAACAACAACAACAACCCAACAGGGGAAAAGCAACAGCATATGCGTTCTGATACAATCAGCTGAATTCTATACAATTTCCATATACTTCTTTTGAGTGAGATCATGAGGGAATGATCAAACACACAAAGGAAGGACATTGTATAAAATACTTGTTCTCTACACTTCAAAAGTGTCAGCATCATGAAAGATAAAAGGCTGAGAAACTGCTGTAGATTCAGGAAGTCTAACAGATTTGTTAACTAAGTACAGGGAATGGATTGGACCAAAACATTTAAATACTGACTATATATTAGGAAATAATCTAACATCAAGGTGAAATTTCTGTAACTTGAAATATTGTAGCTTTGTAAAAGAATGTTGTTTTCAGGAAAAACAAGCCAAGGGGTTTATAAGTAAATGATCATAATATTTGCAACTTACTTTCTAATGATCAAACAATAAAAAATCATTTTCTGTGTGGACACATATAAACACAAATAAGTAAATACGATAAAATAGTAAGAACTGTAATTTTTGCCCTGCTGAGCCAGCCACTGAGTCCAGGCATGGTAATGCACACTTGTAATTCCAGTACTGGAAGGCTGCAAACAGGAGGATCACTGTGAGTCTGAGCTGTGTAACAAGACCCTGCACCAAATAAACAAACAAACAAATAAACACACACACACACAAAACTGTAATTTTAGAAAAAAGTTTTACTTTTATAATAATTCTATAGATTTAAAAGCTTCCAAAATAGAAAGCTTTAAAATAAAAAATGACAGCATCTCTTTACCACTCTATGTAGTTAATTTCTAATATACTCCAAAGACTGGGCTCCAAAACCACCCCTACACATACATCATAGGTTATAATGAGCTAAGCATTGTCTTTCTCTGCTTTTCATATATTTTATCATTCATTCATCTACTCAACATATAGTTACTGAATATGTCTTATACATTGTGCTCTTTAGTGTCAGGGATACAGATAAACAAGAAAAGTCCCCTATCTTCCTGGGGCATATACAGGGTAACAGACCTAAAACAACTGACTGTGTAAGTACGTGCATATTTTAACTATGGTAAGGATAAGTTCAATGTGCTAACCTGGTCAATAAGTGGGCTGCAGAAAGGTGTCACACTGCATTAAGTATGTTTCTAATCAAATGGTGGATAACTATGCACAGGTATTTGTCTTGCTGGGGGATTCAAAAGTTTCAAATGAATTCTTTGGGTTTAATCCCTTGAGCTGGGTGATACTAGAGGGTCTATGATTGTGGTAATCATTGGCGGGACCTTACAGACCTTGGAGCTGGTGTCAGTACTATAATCATCTTCGAATATGGACCCAGTGAGAAGAATGCATACTATCTATGTACCTTTAAGGATTTTTTTTTTTTTTTTTTTTAAATACATTAGGATCATGTTAAGGTTTGGGTCTTATGTACTATTCTGATTTTTGGTACCAGAAATTGAACTCAGGACCTTGTACTTGCTAGGCAGTCACTGGCTGTGCAACTGAACTATCTCCCCAGCCAAGGTTTGGATCTTAAATGTCCCCCAAAGACTCATATATTAATGAGTCCTTGGTCCTTGGCTGATGGTACTACTAGGCAGGGGAGGAACCTGTAGGAAATGTGATCTAGTTGAAGGAACATGCTCTTGAAGGGCTACTGGAATCTTCCTCCCCTTCTGTGGATCTTCGTCACCATAAGGTGAGTAGCTCTGCTCCATCAGATGATCCCCACCATCATGGTCCACCTCATCACAGGCCCAAGTGATTATGGCAGTGAAACCTTGGAAACCAAACCAAAATAAATCTTCTCCCATTTTTAGGTGATCTTCTCAGATGTTTTGTCACAGCAGTGGAAAACTGACTAACACAGATTACTTCGTATTTGTTAGTTAAAGATGCTGTGTCATATAACTGTCTAAACATTACCTTCTAATAAACTACATAATTTTGAAAATTTGAGTAGGTTCTTAGAAGAAAATAAACCAGATAACCTTTTTCTAGATTATATTAAAAATATATACTTTAGTTAACTTCAAATATTCCTTTTACTATTTTACTTATAAGTTTATTTCAAAGAGTAGATTCCCTTATCCATAGGTATTACATCTATACTATGAATAAAAAGAACAGAAGAACTGCTCTTCTCCCCCATTGCTTGAAACCAGATCATCAAACACACACACACACACACACACACACACACACACACACACACACTGTTTTGTCCTATACATAGATACCTATGATAAAGTTTAATTTACAAATTAGGCACAGTAAGACACTAGCAACAATAACTAATAATAGCACTTTGAATCTTTGGACAAATAAAAATCTTTAGAACTGCTTTATAAAATTTCACCTGTTTTTTAAGTAGAAAAGTTTATTTTTAGGTTGTAGAATTTTAATGAAAAGAGTAGAGTAATATAAAATTTAGCTACAGTAACTTAATATTTTAACATCTCCCATAAGCCTATATGGGATTTTCCAACTTGTTTTTAATCTTCTATTTTTTT
>NW_004524826.1:897328-901431 GCF_000260255.1 Octodon degus | reverse complement strand
AATGATCCTCCTGATTTCTGCCTCCCTAGTGCTGGGGTTACAGGTGCGCACCACTATACCTTGACTTCATCGCTGGCTCAGTGTGCCTGGGGGGCGGGGCTGGTGTGGCATTTGGTGCCAGGGATCGAACCCTGGCCCCTGTGCTTACCTAAGCAAGTGCTTAGTCCACTGAGCTATACCACCAGCCCTTCCAAAATTTTTGAGCAGTTTGTTTTTGCATTCTCTTTGCATCTATAGTATAGCTAAAATAAGAATAAAAAGCAGCCATGTTTTCTTTTAGATCCAGCAGGAAGAATCATATGGCAACAGGGTAAAAAAGCTGAGGTAGACATTTTTAACCTCAAATTAAGGGGCTCATAGTGAAGCAGAAAACAAAATGATCTGAAACTGTTTTAAAGGAGGAATGTGATCTTTGACTTCACAGCCTTACACAGCAGGTCTTATGCAATGATACCTACCTAGATACTCTGTTCAACAAGAAATTCTTTATTGTCCCACACAGCTGTGGGGGCAGTGGCTATATGGTCAACTACACTGTAATGATTCTATACTAAACATTTAGAATGGTACCTAACAATGGCAGCAACTGGCACTAGGTTTTAAATAATTTTAAAAGCCTCACACTCTGAAATAGTATTCCCAAACCCCAGCACATTGTCTCAGTCTTTTATTCCAACTTATGCTTGAGCTAAAGATTCTACCTGATGGAGATGTCCAAGGAAAGCCTGAGCCTGGGCTGTTGAGATTGCTCCTCCAACAGGCACAGGCTGCTTCTGAAAGTCCAGACCATTGGTTTGTGTGCCTGGAAAGCAAGCAAAAATAATTTTAACTACTGAAATAAACTCCAAGTATCAGTTATCAAGTATCAGTTATTAATATTCATTAGGAACCTATTTTGCATAAGCAATTTTCTAAATACCTCCAAGGGGAAGAGATTCAAAAAAAGACAAAGTGAAAAGAGTTTTTTTGAAAATGTAGGACTGCAGGAAAAACACATAATATTAATAAAGTTTAATGAACAGAAGCAAAACAGTACATAATGAATTACACTCATAAGGTGTGTTGGAGAACTCAGGTATAGATGCTGGGTTTGGAATGAGCATGAGACTTTGGATGGCTTTACAAAATCATTTTCATTACTGGAGTACTGCAGAGGCAGACTTCCAAAGAGTTACAAGGAGTGTTTGCTTCTATTCGCATTTGGCTTGAGACTTGGCTGGGATAGAAATTCACTGGTCACCTTACCAATAACAGAAAAGATTTACTATTGGCTTAAACTCTTTAATGAAACAATTTAATGGCCCAACCTTGTATGATAATCATAAGAAAAACTAGCTATACTGTTTCCTAAGTAGTTTGCTACCTATATCTTTTTTTTTTTTCTACCTATATCTTACTAACTAGGGCTCCACTCTAGTTTTCAAAATGTTAGGTCAAGTGTTTGATGTTGGAGTAGGACTAATTTATGAAAAGATGTGGAACCTTAACACCCAGAAGTATCTCCTAAGGACCAAAATGAGGCAGAATATAAGAGATAGGTAAAAATGAGACAAGGTAGTTTTAATTTTAATACTTTTAAGGAAATCACAGCTTCAAGATACAAAGTTACCCACAGTTACTGTCTTCTTTCCCTCCTAGGTCCTGTTTTTCTTCCTGGCTTCTCATTTACAGATTTCTAAGAATCTTTAAGATACAAATAAATTTACAACTTGGACCCTGTGTTTCTGTTCTGATACTATAAATCTACAAATTCCACAAACTTCCACCCTAAAGGGAACAGCACTAATAACTGGGTACCATGTCTCTACACTTTCAACACATGCAAATAAATGGTTTGCATTTTAACTTAGCTGACTAAGGAGTAACCTGACAGAGTCTAGGAACCCACATCCTAGACTTTGTCTTGAGGACATCACCAAGATCACAAAACTACACCCAATCCCTTGAGCATGCATAGTCCTAGGGTGCATGCTAAGAAATCTGTCTATACCACCCACTGCCTTGCCCTGTGATTCTTTTCTGTGATGAGCCACGCCTACTCCATAGAAATTTGAGGACAAAATTAGTGTCCTTATTCCTTTTTGCAGGAATGTGTATGAACCATAGGTGATAATGATACAGATTTCAAATTACTCCAGTCAGTTATTTAGAAGAAGTCAGAATTCTATGTACTGAGTAAAATGTTAGGAACTACAGGCATGTGTATGGTTCAATGCTTCCTGTTCCTTTGGAACATTTTATCTCCCATCTTCACACTTAAGTGTGTACACATACACAGAGCTCAACAGAAGGAGACACAAGTTAGAACTTTAAAGCATTATTTCTAAAAGGTGCTAATTTCTGTTATTATATATCCCAATTTCTTTGGTATACTGCATGATCCTGAAGGGCTGTAATTATAAAAGGAATATATATGTTCACTTTCTTAAAGTTCATACAGATCACTTTTTCCCCCAGAGTATCCTGCAAATAGGAAACGATATACAGATTAATTAGCTATATTCAGCTGATGGAATTAAGAGTTAATACTCATAAAGTAATTATAAACTAGCATAAAACGCAGTTTAACATAGAGTTACTTCCATAAAGCCATACACAGAAGTTTCACAATTTTAAAGCTGTGCACTTTATCATTAGTGGTTGCCTTGATTTCTCCATAAGAAATCATTACTTATATAAGGTTTTTAAGATAGTGGTTCATTTACTTGTCAGTCTTTCAGGGAAAGAATCATGCACAATTACAGAAAACTGCTTATGATATATTACACACACCAATAAATCTGACAGATAAGATTGTGAAAAACAGAAACAAGTGCTTTTAGGACCAAACAGAGTCCATAAAAATTCTACGCACTGATTCCACCCTCTAGTTCCTGTAAAAATGGTAAGAAGCTCCTTGAAAGTCACAAAACATTAATTAACATGAGACTGATTCTTGGTACAATGGTCTACAAGTAAACCACTGCTAATAGTATTAGTATTAGTATTTATGTGCCGTGGCTCTGTCTCTTAGGAAAATAAGATGAAAGTATGTATTTATACTGTAAATATTTTAAAAAATATATGATTTTTTTATTATGATGTTTTGATATGTTAAAAACCCTTTCTGCTTGAAGAGAGACTGTCCCCCAGGCTTAGTCAATTCTTAGACATAGCCAAGGGGCCAGCCAGGAGCCCATTATCTTTGATACACTAATCAATCAATTCCAAGTTCATCTCTAACAATGACTCTGAAGGTTGCTGTTTCTTCTATTACTCATTCAAGAGACCACCCTTATAGCTTAAAACCCTGTGAAATGATTCAAACTAACCAGTCCTTATCTGGCCTGCCTTGCCCTTCCCAAAGAAAACCCAACAAAACCCAACCCATGCTGCTTCTAAGATCTCTAAGTATAGTGAACTTTGTTTTGCTGAGCCTCTACTGTATCCATTTTTGCAGCTGTAACCAATTAGCCTTTAAATATAAAACGGTACTCAAAGATACTAAGGTAGTCAGGTACAACAGTGTGTGGTTCTAATCCCAACTATTTGGGACGTTTGAAGCAGGAGGAGTCCAAATTCAAGGACTGCCACAATAACTCAGTGATTCTATCTCAAAATTAAAAGGATGGTGGTGTTGACAGTGAGTTGGGACTCAGGTAAAGCACTTTCCTAGCATATGCAAGTCCCTGGGTTCAATCCCCAGTAGTCACAAAATATAAAAAGGTACTAAAGTTAAAAAGAACACTCAATAAACTCAGATAAATACAGAGACTGAAGATAGAAAGGCTGATAATTTGTTTTTAAAGATGTCTGAGGTGTCACTGTAAGGTGAGGGTAGAAGAAAGATATTGTATTACATAGAAATCATCCTTGTAAAACTGAGGTAAAAGGAAGAGAGGGGAAATGAATGTGTATACCCTAAGTGGACTTGAGTATGAGCAGACAGGCTGTAGAGAGCCAAAGCCCAGAAATGTTTGGGTTTGTGTTTTGGAGAATACAAACAATGGAAAAAGGAACTATAGGAGTTAACTGGACTGGGGAGATGGCTCAGTGGGACAAGCACTTCCCTGGCAAGCTCAAGGGCCTGAGTTCAGTCCCTGGTTCAGCCAAAAAAAAAAAAA
>NW_004524826.1:887401-891973 GCF_000260255.1 Octodon degus | reverse complement strand
AGAGGTTTGTACCTATGTTGTTTATTTATTATTTCTTGCCTATATCTTGTAATATGAGAAACTACTTTGGCAGTAACAATACACAATGTACTAACCATTATTTCTCTCCTAAAATCTTGTTTTGAGATTTTGTAAAATAAATAAATAAAATTAAAAAAAAAAAAGAAACTTCTGTATATCCAATAAATTGGCTAAAATGATGAACTTGGTTAACATCGAGTTTTGGAAAGACTGAAAATCTCATCTATTTTTGTTAGCAATATAAGTCAGTATAATTGTTTTGGAAAGCTAGATGGTAGTCATGAGTAACATTACAGTAAGATCAGCAATTATACTACTAAAGTAATATTCTGGAGACTTTTTCACATATGTACATCAAAACATAAGTATATTATTTAAAGCACTATTGTTCATAATAACAAAAACCTAGAAATAACCCAAATACCCACCTATAATAGAACGAACATGAAAATTATGACAAATTCATATAATGGGATATTATATCCAGTGAAAAATTATGGTTATATGCACTAAATTATAAATCTATTATCTATGCACTAAATTATAAATCTATTAAATGCACTAAATTATAAATCTATAAAACACACTTTTTTCCTCACTGATAGCATGCCTGCAATCATGGTGAATGTTCCTAAAACCCAGAGAACTTTCTGTAAGAAGTGTGGAAAGCATCAACCCCACAAAGTGACACAGTATAAGAAAGGCAAGGGTTCTCTATATGCCCAGGGAAAGGAGCATTACGACAGGAAGCAGTGACTGGTGGACAGACTAAGCCAATTTTCTGGAAGAAGGCCAAAACTACAAAGAAGATTGTGGTGAGGCTTGAGTGTGTTGAGTCCATTTGCAGATCTAAGAGAATGCTGGCTGTTAAGAGACACAAGCATTTTGAACTGGGAGGAGATAAGAAAAGAAAGGGCCAAGTGATCCAGTTTTAACTTTTCATGTCATGTTTTATTGTGAAGACAATAAAATCTTGCTGTGTTCACTTAAAACAAAAGTACTAAAAAAACCAAAAAACAAACAAACAAAAAACCCATGATGTTGAACAAAAGAAAATCAGTGAGAGTGAAGCATCATGACCACTGACACTAAATTCAGGAAGATAGCTATCTCTATGGTAAAAGAACAGAATTATGATTGGGGCCAGGGGGCCTTCAGAGGTCTTTTGCGGAGTGGTACCATTTCCTAGCCAGGGTGGTAGACATATGAGTGTGTATACAATACATATATCTATGCTTTTACAATGATTAGCTTTACATAAAATAATAAAGAAAAATACCAACCAATTACATACAGTAAAAGTTTAGGTACATATCCCAATTATAAGGAACATAGGCAAGAAGAAATGAAACCAAGTGGGCAGGTGGTGGTGATTCCTTCAGTAAGTCAGGTGGTATTTGTCGGGCACAGGACATGATGGTGTTTCAAAGGGGAGACAGGGTGAAAGGAAAGGTTTTTAGGTTCATCAAACCTGAGTACACTTAAGAAACAGAAAGAGTCCATGGGAAAGAACAAAATTAAGAACAACAGGGCATTAAACATGGGGCAGGAACTTAAAGAGAACAAATAATTATGAATAAGAAGAAGACTATAATGGAAAAGAAAAGACATTTCTCTGTTACAAGCAAAAAGAGGAGGGAAGTGAGGGTGGGTAAAAACAGAAAATGTGAAGTAATGAAAAGGGAGGTGATAAGCCCTAAATAGCTACAATTTTTATAGTAATAAAAAGGTAGTCATTTTTAAAAAGCACAAACAAGTCAAGTGTGATGGTCTATGCCTATAATCCCAGCACTCTGGGAAACTGAGATAGGAGGGTTACAAGTTTGAGCTCAGCCTGGGCAATTTAGTTGTAGGGATCCGTTGGTCTCAGTTGGATGGAATGAGAAAAAGACAAGACAAAAGCTGGGCGAGGTGATAGCTGGTCTGCCTGGTAGGCGAGATGAACCCCTACAAACCTTTGACCGATTTTCCAGCTTCTGTGGCTCCCAATACTTAGTGATTTTGTGACACCTTGTCTTAAAACTTAAAATCAAGGAGTGCCAGTGAGACAGCTCAGCAGACTAAGCACCTGTTTAGGCAAATACAGGGACACAGATTCGATCCCTGGCACCACATGCCACACTGGCTCGGCCTGGGGTGCACCAAGCCGGCCATTCAGACCAGGTATTGTGGTACACGCCTGTAATCTCAGCACTGGGGAGGCTGAAAACAGGAGGATCACTATGAGTTTGAGCTGTATAGTGAGACCCTGTACCAAATACATTAAAGAAACTGAAAAACAAGGGGGGGGGTTGGGGATGTAGCTCAGGGCAAAGATGCTGGCTCAATCCCCCAGTACCACCACAAAACAAAACAAAATTCAAAAACAAAACAAAACAACCTAAAAATGCAGTAAGCAAAGCAGAAATAGAAAAGATCTGAGAATATTCTATGAAGAATATAGTGAGGAAGTTAAGAGGCAAATTGAGGGATAGTTCCTGTTATATAGCTAAGGTCCACCTGAGAGACAGGTAGATTTTTATGGAATTTAAGAAGTCCTCAGACCTCAAGAAGTTGTTTTTCTCTTTATACCCAGCAGTCAAAGGTCTAAAAGCAAAGATTTCCTCCCTGCATGAGTAGATCACACTACTTTGTACAAGTTTCAGCATCTTTCAGTGCCCAGCTCAGTTGGCCCTGTTCTTGTTTCCCATTTCTTTCACTCCAAAACAATAGTTTGTACCTATTCACTATAAATAAACATTTGCTAATTTTCTAACATTTTGTGGAAGGCATGAGGAGAAATAAAATTGAATTAACATATATGCAACATAGGTGAACTGCAAACATACTAATGTTGGTGAAACTCTCAAAGGCTCCAGTTGGATGATCTCATTTATGACAATGTGAAATTTTGAAAAAGACAAAATGAAAAAGCCAAGGAGAACTAACCAATCTCTTTGTTTTGCAAATAAGAAAACCAAGTAATATACAGAAATAATAACCCTACCTCAACTCTCTCAATTACTTTTTGCCATATCAACCTGTGGTCAAGGAGTTCAAGAAAATGCTTAGTTACAAGGAATATCAATTAAATGATTAATCAATAACAGGAGCCAAGGGTAGGCTCATAAGGAGACATCAGGTATTACAATTTAGGGCTTAAGTTTCTATCTCATAGATTGTTTCCCTACCTCTAATTCTTTTACATGAAAAGACATTTTAAAAAGGTACCAAATCAAATTTTTAGTGCATGAGAAATAATTTTATTACATTTAATAACAACAATTTTGGCAAAAAAAGTCTCCAAAAAGAAAAACACATCAAAATGTTTAAAACAAACACATTATCCTGTATTTCTGAAAATTTCTATCATGAGTATCGTAATTAATGATAAATTTTTGTTCAGTTTCACCTTTCCTAAAATGGGCTTCCTTTCAAGTTATCTTTCAGTGTCACCTCCAAAGTGATCTCTTCAAAGCACACAGACTTAGCTGCTTGATTTGAATTCTGGAGTAGACTTAATTTTTGTAGAGGGAGGACAGTACTCTATACATGAGAATGGAATCTATATCCTCTGAAAATGTATAAACAGGAGAAGAGACACATTAGGGAGCAAAGCAGAAGAGGAGTAGGGGAGTCAGAGAAAGCCAAGGTGAGCTCTGTGATAGGCTCAAAATGTAGATGCTTTCAACTCTTTTCTCTACCTCTGAAAGAGCCAGTCTTCCTTCAATATCCAGCCTAGAATCTATTTTCTTTAGGAAGACTTTGTGGGCTAGCCTATTTATAAATAAGCTTTTCCTGAATCTTAACTCTTAAGGAACATAGTTTTTCTTAGGACATTTAAAATTCATTTAAGAGATTATATTAATACTTTTTACTTTAGGTCTCAAACCAGGTATTAGAATCACACAGATCTTAAGATGAAATCCAATAGGATTAAATCTGAGTAAAAATGTTGGCTGCAGAGAACTGAGGTTTTTTGAAACTTGGGAATTTCATTTTCAACAGAAAAGAAAACTAATTTAAATAAAATTAAACACACACACACACAAAAACCCCTAATTTGTTCTAAATGGATACCTAAACCCTGAATATTGTCTCAGATCTGTTGTGACCCTACCTGCACGGATAGTGTCAGAAGCAGATGCTCCCTCCCTATCTTCAGCCCAGTCAGGAATTTGGGATGCAAGAGGATCTACATCACATTGAATCAACTTTTGTCTCAGTAATAGTACCATCAGCCCCTTAAACTGGACAATTAATCCACTTGCAGTATAAAGCACTTCTTTGTGAATTTGCAACTTACCTACTTTACATAATTTTTATTTTATGCCAAAGTAATGAATACTTTAAAATACAGACACAGGATTTATTCAGTTGTTTTCCTAAATCTTAACTAACAGGGGCACTCATTTCACAATTCAGTAGAAATTTCTTTTCTTGGTTGAAATTCTACTCCAATAAGAAATAGTTTTTGGGGTCGGGGAGATAGCTCAGTGGAATAAGTGCTTGCCTGGCAAACATAAGGGCCTGAGTTTAATTCCTAGTTCCGCAAAAAAAAAAAAAAAAAAA
>NW_004524826.1:885334-887301 GCF_000260255.1 Octodon degus | reverse complement strand
GAAGAAGAAGAAGAAGAAGAAGAAGAAAGTAGGAGTTAACTCTTTACGGGGAACGGTAACTAATGTAAGATTAACCTAAGACATTTAGAAATTGCAAAACTCTGGGAAAAAAAAAGTCTATAAAAAATGGTCCAAAAGGCATTTAGAAGTGAGAGGGTAGAGCTAGGGATTCTATACTCTTCACTAGTACATAGCACTTTTAAGCTTCAGATCTTATATACAAAGTTTTAAGGAATCTTAAGTGATGTGTTCAAGATGGCACGACTAGTTAGTGGAAAAGCCAAGTTACAAGGACTGGGTCCCTTGATTTTCATCTAGTCACACACATAAAAATGGTAAGTTGGGAGTGCTGGGTTGTGGACATGTAACAGCTGAGTGGTAGAGTGCTGTCCTAATATGTGCTGAAGGATAATAAACAACTTCACATTAATAAAGGTAAAACTTAGAAATAAACAACTCACTAGAAAATATAACTTATTGAGACTGACTCAAAAAAAAAAAAAAAAGAAGACTGACTTGAGAAGAAACAGATGAATCCAAACATTTAAAAAACTGAATTAGTAAGTAAAAGTCTTTCCACAAAGAGAATACTAAGCCTGTGGAATTTTATCCAAGGGTAGTTACAAAATTTCAAGAAACAAGTAATTTCAATCTTCCACAACCATTTACACACAATAATGAAATAAAACAGAAAACACTAAGTCATTTAGTAAAGTCAGTAAAAACTTGATGCAGATACGTGTGAAAAAGAAAATATAGTTTCCCTGAAGGGATAACTGAGTATCCATTTGGGAAAAAAATCTAAAATTGACTGACTTACATTGTATGAAAAGAAAAGAAAAATTTATGAAGATTAAAGGCTTAAGTATGAAGTACAAAACCGTTAACATTTTCAGAAGACAAAATAGGGCTGGAGATTTAGCTCAGTGGCACAGAGCCTGCCTGGCAAGTGTAAGGTCCTGAATTTGATTCCCAGTATCAGCAAAACAAAACAAATTTAGAAGACAAGAGATTATCACTATAGGAGGAAAGACAAAGACTTTTAAAATCTGACCCCAAAGTGTAAAGACATAAATTTGAATGCTTTAAAAAACAAAAGCTTGGGCCAGCCAAGTAGCTCAGCAGATTAAAACGCCTGCAAGCAGGTGCAGGGGCTGGGGATTCCATCCCCAGGCCTGTGGTGCTGGCTCCGCCCCTGGGGTGCCCTGAGAAGGTGATTGAGACTGGACACAGTGGTGCCTGTACTCACAGCTCTTGGGAGGCTGTAAACAGGTGGATCACTAAGAGTCTGATCTAGTAGTGAGACCCTGAACACCCTGTAGACCCTTCCCTAAAAAATACAAAAAAAACCCCAACCCCAAAATAAAACTTTGTACACCAAAAGGATAAAGCGAATAAAAAGAAGAAAAAATTACAAGCCATAAAACAACAGGAATTAGTATTCAGAATACACAAAGAACTCCTATGAATCAATAAGAGAAAGTCAACTCAACAGAAAAAGTAGGCAAAAAAAATGAACAGCAATTTTACAAAGGAAACACAAGTGGTCCATAAATACACACACAAAAAGATGTTCAGTCTCCTTGAAAATGAGAGAAATGCAAATGAAAATGCCAACAAGAAACTTCTGCAGGAACAGACCCAGAGAGCAGGCCTGGCGAGTGAGTGAGACGACCCAGGCCGTGGGATCCTGAACAGACCCAGAGCGCAGGCCTGGCGAATGAGTGAGACAACCCAGGCCACAGGATCCTGAACAGACCCAGAGCGCAGGCCCAGAGAGTGAGTGAGATGACCCAGGGCTTGCTAGATCCTCATTCGACCCAGTCTGCAGGGCCAGCAGGGAACCCTTTAGCAGACCTCCTTGCAAAGAGGCTAGAGGCAAGACCCACCCAGCTGATTCAGGAGCAGAACACCTTGCCAGAGAGACACAAAGGGTTCACCTCTAACGCCTGCAGCAGACAGAAGTG
>NW_004524826.1:862726-878374 GCF_000260255.1 Octodon degus | reverse complement strand
TAAAGCACCTGCTTCAGCAGAGTGCAGCATCCGGGGTTTGATCCCAGGCTTGTAGTGCTGGCCTTGCCCCTAGGGCGCGCTGAGAAGGCGACTAAAACAGCTGGTGGCACAAGCCTGTAATCCCAGCACTTGGGAGGCTGAAAACAGGAGAATCACTGGGGTCAGGGAGATAGCTCAGTAGAATAAGCGCTTGCCTGGCAAGCGCCAGGGCCTGAGTTCAATCCCTGGCGTTTTTCCAGTTCCACCAAAAAAAAAAAAAAAAAAAAAGATAGATATATTCAACAATACTTAGCGTTGACATTCCAGAAGCTGAGGTTATAAAGATGAATACAGTGACAGTCCTTGCTCAAGTAGTTTTCAGATTTGTTTATTCATTTATCAAACACTGAGTATTTACTATATGGTAGGTACTGTTAAGAATAGAGACAATCCTATCTTCATAGACCTTATGTTCTTCTGGGGAAGTAAAAAATGTTGGGTATCAGGAAAACAGAAAAAAGGCAGGTAGAGTTTGGTCAGAGTATATGGGTAACTGCTGTACATGGAATTTCATAAACATATATACACAAGAGGAAAGCACACCAGACATACACAGAGTATTGCCGGAATATTTAAATGGAATTTTAAGAGGAAAGGGAGAAGGAAATGTCAGGGAAGCTTCCTACAGGTGACATTTCATTTGAATCTAAAAAGAACATTATAGGTGAATCTAAAAGTTGAAAGAGGGAGAAAGAAAAACATCAAGCATTTCTGTAACAAAGTTCAATATACTATGCTGATAGGTTCCAGGATTAAAAAGATAAACAAGTCAAATTTCCATACCACAAGGAACTCACAATTAGATATGATAGATAAGAAAATAAGACAAAGGGCAAGTACTACAGAAGAAAAGACACACAAGAAAGAGAGGTACTGTCAGAGCCCTCAAGTGAAATATAGCAGAATATGGAACTTGCTCTAAGAAGAACACAAAGTGCTTTGAGAGATTCAACGTGGCTAAGAAGGGGGAGAGATGAGATCATAAACAATCACAAACGTTGGTGGAAGGGGTTAGGAATGAAGTGTGGACCATCAACGTGAAGAAAAAGCTAATGGCTCAGCTGTAACACGTTTTATTAATTACTGATTTTCCTCTTACGCTAACAAGACATTTTGGCTGTGATGGGGAGAAAGCTCACACAGATAAAAGAAAAAGTTTCTAATGCTATTACTTCCTGGAGAAAATGAAGATTTGTTACTTTTTAAGTTTATTATCTAACCCATTAAAATGTCTGTACTCTAGGTTTTAAAAAAAGAATGTGTCTGCAAAGATACAGAGAAATTAGCAATCTTTTTTTTTTTCTTTTTTTTTTCCAGAACCGGGGATTGAACTCAGGACTTTGTGCTTGCCAGGGAAGTGTTTATTCTACTGAGCCATCTCCCTGGCCCCTAAATTAGCAATCTTGATAGAGACTTTTTTTTTTTTTTTCCAGAACTAGGGATTGGACTCAGGCCCTTGCGCTTGCCAGGGAAGCACTTATTCTACTGACCTATCTCCTAAGACCCCAAATTAGCAATCTTGAATACTGTGAAAATGTACAGTTGTCAGCTGCTATGGAAAATGGAATGGCAATTCTTTAAAAAGTCAAACACAGAACTGGCAACTCCACTGCTAAAGAATGAAAAATGTGTACTCAGATAAGCCCATGGACACAAATATTCATACCAGCATTATTTATAATAGTCAAAAAGTAGAAAGAACCCAGATGCCCAAAGGATAAATGGATAATCTGTGGTATATCTTTATAATGGAATGTTATCTGGCTGTAAAAAGGAATGAAATACTGATATGTGCTTTGAAGTAGATTAGTCTTGAAAACATTCTAAGTCAGACAGTTGCTGCCTTACTGATGCATTTACTTATAGCAGGCAGCCTCAACTGACTAGCCATTAAAGATCAAGTAACATGAAAGGTTCACTTAGAATGTGTGTGAAAAAAACTAGTAATTCCTTGAATGAAAATAGGAGAGATTTTGGAACTTGAGGGTCTACAAAAAACTATTTTCATTACGCAGCAGCTATATTATATTTTAATATTATATTTTAATCTGGGGGCCGGGGAGATAGCTCAGTAGAATATTTTAATCTGTAATGAAATCATTATACATACTACTTTAATTAAGCTTATATAATAAAGAAGCACATTATTCATAGATTTCTATTAGTAAATTTAAAGCAGTCATGAAAAATCTACCAAAGATAGCTTAAGTTTCAAATATAGAAATTAGTGAATAATAGCTGTGCTTCTCACTAAATCACTATGATTAGCAAGCACAAATTCCAAATAAAGTTCACGGAAGTCAAACAACCCTGGGTCATAAATAATAGTAAAAGGTCTTCTAGGAAAACCAAACTGCTCATTTCTTACTGTGCATGGGGTTGTTTCGTCCACCTAAGTGACCATTAAATAGGAGGAATCTGGGATAAAGGAAATTGAAAAAGAATCACTTATGCATGAAACAGAAAGATTGTATGCTACTATGAGAAAAACATAATAAAAACTGATGACACAGATCATCTGCAGGATGGGTGATCATTAGCTTTTACTTCCTAGGTAATAGTATGTATGTTTTATAATCATTTTCTGTATTACCTTGTAGATACAGTATGTCAGTGACACATAAAGATTTCTGTAGCTGTTAATGTTCATTAAGCTGCTAAGGGCCGGGGAGATAGCTCAGTAGAATAAGCACTTGCCTGGCAAGTGCATGGGCCTGAGTTTAATCCCCAGTTCCATAAAAAAACAAAAAACAAAAAACAAAAAAACCCCCAAAAAACCAAACCAACCAACCAAACAAAAAAGCTGTTGAATCTATCTGGAGGGAAGGTGTTATTAAAACAGACTTTACTATAGCATTAATTGTAGAAAAATAAATGACTTTGTGACATCAGCTGTTGAGATAATTTTTTTTCAAGTAACTTAAACATTTCACACAAATGGGAATACATTGAGGACCAAGAAAACCAGAAAGGAAGTCTTTACTGTAATATCCTAATATCTCCTTCACACTTCTGTTGGCAAAGAACTTAGTATTTGCTCCATTTTGTCTCGCTAGCCTCTTAACTCTGTTGAGTGCTCCCTGCTCATCTTTCCTGTAAGATGTGAGCACAGCAGCAGCTTCTTGACTTCCTCAGAAACACAAAGCTGCCCTTGAATGCTCAGCATAAGTCCTTGCCTTCTAATTGTATATGATATCAGTGTTCTTAGCTGGAGTATAACCCTTTGTTATGAATCCTTTTTACACTGTTTCTGTATCTGGATGAGAGCGCTACTCTCAGACTTTATTACATTCTACTCTTGATTTCATTTTCAGTTCATTTCCAGTATTACCAAAAAAAAAAAAAAAAAAAAAAAAAAAAATCCCTTATAAAGCATTTCGACCAATCCTATCTAGAGCATTTCTTTTCACCTAAAATGTTACCTATATTTTTACCTCATTTAGTCTCATCTTTTTAAAGGCAAAGGGCTTCTACTTTAGGATATTTCATCTACCTGTGCTTAGAAACTCCACATCTCTCTTCTCAGGAACTCTAGCTTTTGAATTGTGTCTTCTTTCTTTACCCTGACCCTTTACCTCTCCCTCTCTCTTAGAATATAAGCATACCCAAACTGTTCCACTGGGGGAGGGGGGCATTCCTAAGCTCTTCTCCCATTTTTTCCTTCTCTTATATAACTCATGACACTACTTGCTTTTTACATATATCAGTAGTATGAGATGCAATATTATTTACACCCATCTTGCAGACAACTGTGAAACAGAAACTGCCTGAGGTAACACAACAAGTACATAAAGGAACCAGGATATGAACACAGATGGTTTGGTTTCAGGGTCTGAGCTCTTAACCACTAGCTGTATAAGCCTGTGACAGCTTCCGTTAAGTAATCTGTATTTCTCATCCTTTTTCAATTGTCCATTCACTACACTATCCCTCACAATTTCTTTCCTAATATTTATCTAAACCCTTTAAAATTCCTAGTAGTTAACTGTCAAATCCAAGAGTCACATTTTAAGCTATATCTCAACTCCTGACCACTGAATACCACTTTTATGCATGAACTTGATGTCTGGTGACTAGTTTTTCTTAATCAACTTATGCACTGTCCAACAATTTTTTTTAAATGTATCTGGTACGGGCTCTACAGGGTCTCACTACGTAGATCAGACTTACAGTGATTCTCCTGTTTTCAGCCTCCCAAGCGCTGGGATTACAGGTGCGAGCCACCACTCCTGGTCTCCACTGCTGTCTCAGTGTGCTCTGGGGGCGGGGCTGGCACCGCACACCAAGGATTGAACCTGGGCACCTGCGCTCTGCCTAAGCAGGTGTGTTAATCCCCTGAGCTATCTGGCCAGTTCTTCCAACAAAATTTTTTTTTTCCAACAAAATTTTTGATTGTGATGGAAAGTTCTATGTACATACAACCAAACAAGGTAGCTACTAAGCTTAAACACATGCCTAGGGCTATTAAAGAACTGAAATTTTATTTTGCAGGAAGGGGTGATGCTGGGGACTGAATTGAGGGCTATGGCCTTTGAATTGAGTTACAGTCCAGTCTTTTTTGGAGAAAGGTGTTTGCTAAGTTGCTAAATGACTAGGCTGCTCAAAATTGCAATCTTCCTGTCTTAGCCTCTCTAACTGCTGAGATCACAGGTGTGTACCACCCTGCCTGGATGAAATTCAAACAGCCAACTGCAGCTAGTGGTCATCTACTGGACAGTGCCTGGGCTCCCCTTTCTCTGATCATCCCTTCAATGGTATAGAAATGCTCTGTTCTTTTTTCCTTTCTAAAGCTCTGTTCTTGAACCTCTTCTTTACTTATTCCAGGTACATCTTCCTGTTAAGGATTCTCTCACCTCTCTAAGAGACTCAGACCTCTCTCCTCAGGAACATTTCACCTATAACTGCCCATACTTTCACCTGGAAGTACCACAGGCATTTCCAATGTAATATTTTTTGAACTGAAATGAATCAGCTCACTGTCCCTCTTGGACAGTCTCTACTCAAAGAATGCACCACATCTATCTTAGCTCCACACCGAATACAGGTAGTTCATTTTAGATCACTTCCTCTCTTTCTTTCCTTTTTACTCCCTTTCAATCTCCTCTCCTCCCCCAATAGCTCATTAAATTTGACCCCCAGTTTCTGTTGCCAGTGCTCTAGGCCAGAATGTAACACAGTAGATCTAATTGAAAGAGTAATGGAGTGTAGTTTTTGCTTCAAGCAAGATGTAAGTGTAACATGGCTGGAAAATTCTTTTATATCAAAGTTTTTTATTCCTGTTGGAAATGTGACATAACATAAAACTAAGCTACTAAAGTAAAAAGAGAACACTACAGTCAAATCTCTGATAATCTGTGCCTAAAACAACCAAAAGAAATCCCTCATTAGCGTTCCACATTTCTACTAGTAATACATAAAAATGTATACTAATTTTGAAGTTTGAAATTTGTTACTGGCTTATCTCTTGGCAAAAGGACCAACTGCTAACTCATTTAACCAAAGTGTAACCATAACTCAGATGTTTCTCCCATGTGATGCTCTCTGCCATGCCTCCCTGCTGTGGTGCCAGTCATTATGGACGGAGACCTCTACAAACTGAGCTGAAATAGAACTTTCCTCTTTCAACACTGGGTATTAGATATTTTGTCTGAGCAATGAGAAAAATAACTCATTATTCAAACTTCATCATGAAGAAATTACAACAAGAATTAGTACTGGGATTTTTACATGCAGGATTACACTAGCTAGTAAAGAAAATAGCCCAGAGTGAAATGTATAATAAGTACTAAGGTGATAATAATAAAAATAAAAGAAAACAGTTTCTCAAAATCTGAAATCAATAGTTACTCTGCTCTGATGAGGACTTATTTGAGGTCTGTCTCCTGGTGATTTCTTGAGACTTCTGAAAATAGTGACATTTTGTCTAGAATAGTTTCCAAAATCCTGGTTGACTGCACGCATTTCCTGAATTACTATGAAGAACAGCAAGTATTTTCACTGACAACTTGTTTTTTCAGGATTATAGAAAAGAAAATGATGTCTGATTATCTTCATTCACAAAGGTAATTTTCTAATACTAGCAATGGCACTAATAAATCCCACAGAACAAACACATCACTGGTTAGGAGGAACTTCTCATGATGATATTTTTGGAGTGCTATTTCATAACTGTATTAATACATTTACTTAGCTTTGTAATTTGTCATAAAGATTTTCACATTATCCCAGGGAGAGTACATGCTGTGAATAAAAATGACATGAAAAAAGACAGGCTGGAGGAATCCTGGCTCTACCACAATTCAGGTGGAAGAGCCTTACAAACTCAATGAATCAAAGGATTATAGACTGGTTTATAAGAAAATAAGTTTTAACAATTCAAAACAAGTATTACCAGAAAAAAAAACCCTCATATTAAATAAAAAATAATTTTAAATTAGGTGTGGTGGCCCATGCCTGTAATCTCTTCTGGGAGAATGAGGCTGAAGGTTTACCAAGTTCAACCCCAATCTGGTTGATTAATGAAACCCTATGTTAAAAATAAAAAAGGCAGCTGAGGACATAGTTCAAAGTTTACAAAATAATAAGTCAATGACAATGGTAGTAGTGGCACTGAAGTCTGAAGAGCTAGAAGCATATAATTGTAAGGATGAGTAAACTCAAGGTATCTAGAAGTCACATGATACATGGAAGCACTGAAGAAATTAGACATACTTAGCATTTACTATTTCTTCATGCTGAACATACACTACCTGCACCATTACTTTTAAATATCCAGCCTTCAAGATACATGGTGCTTCCCCTTCTCCAAGTCTTTCTTGATCATCCCAGCTAGATATAATTTCTGCCTATACTGAATTCTCATGTATTCACATATACTTTTTATGAATCTTCTCAATTTCTGTTACAAAACAAATTATTTTGTTGTATTCTGCAAGACAAAAATTTTTTGTAACAAAAAATAAATCAGTATTTTATTCAACTTTAGTGATCCTACAGAGTATACTAGGGTACTCTGACAAAGTACATACTCCTTCCAATTTTAGAGAAAAGGGCATATACTTTTCACCTTCAAAGTTAACTCCTCATTCTGTTCTTTTTCATTCTGAACTTTCTACCTGGTTCTGTCAATTATTTTTCTTTCTTCATTCTCATCTTCCCTCATGATTCTTTCCTTTCAGCCTAATCAACATTCAAATTTCCTCAAAGAAACACCTAGTCATCACTATGGCACTTCTTTGTATCTGCTCTGGAATTATCACTAGCTATACAGAATCAGTTATCATTGTGCTTGGTTTTTTTCTCTTAAAGGATCAAGAGTCTCATCTATTTGTCTGTCTGTCCGTTCATCCGTCCATTCATCCTTCCTTCTCTTCTTCCCTCCCTCCTTCTCTTTCTTTCCTCAGGTAGCCTCAAACTTTTTTTCCTTCTATTTTCTCCCTCTCTCCCTTTCATTTACTTTTGTTTTTTTGAGACAGGGTCTCCCTATATAGTTCAGGCTGGCCTTGACTTCATGGTAATCCTCCTGTGTCAGCTTCCCAAATACTGGGATTATAGGCATGTTCCACCACGTCCAGTAGGCCTCAAACTTTTGACCCTCCTATTGTGGCCTCTGAAGTGCTCAGTTTTATCTTATATAACTCTGTAAAAAGCTTTAGGGCTCAACACATACAAGGAATTGCTTACATTTTGTTTTATTTTATTGTAGTTCATGAAAAATATTACTTGGAGGATGCAAATTTCAAGCTTGTCTTTATTTACTAGCTGGTTTTGTGCTTCTATTTCCTATTCCTTGAAAAAACATCTAACTTGTCATAAGAACTTCAATTGAATTCAAGTAATGTGTACAGTGGTTAGGATTAATAAAAAACATGACTGGGGTTTTATTAAATGTTATAGGTGCTCAATAAATTACAGTTACAAAAACTGTGGGAGAGTGAATATTCCCCAAGAGTTTGATAAGGTGGATATTCTTGTGTTGTCTAACTGTTTTATGAGTCTGTTTTGTCTTGTAAGGTGTCTTCAGGCACAAGTCAGCCTCCCATGTAGTTGACTGTTCTGTCTCTGTAAACAAGCCCCATGGCTTTGTCAGTGGCTACTACCAGATAAAGAAATATGTGGTCCAAACAGGACACAGAAATGTCAGGAAGAAAACTGGCTAACAATTCAGACAAATACAACTTTATCCCTCTCCCCTCTTAGAAGACAGCACAGCAGACAGGTGGCTAACCTCAGAGGAATAGAGACATGGTGACTACACAGGCTGAACGTGTAAGCCTCACAGCTCAGTTTCACATGAAGATGCAGGTACTGGACTTTTTAGAGATAAAAGCTGAACAAGCATCTAGAAGGACAGGACAGCTTATAATAAAAAATGAGCAGCCAGCAAATGTTTACTGATTTAACTAATCCATTTACTACAAATTATAATGTAGTTCCTATAACACCCCTGGAAAATTAAGATAAAGATCCATAGTAAGAGTCTTCTGTAGGACACAGATTTACAGTATGGGCTGTGGAGACAAACTGTCCTTTTTATGGATGTACCTGTCTTTTCTGGGGCTTTAATTTTCTCATTTATACGAAAATTTTTTCCTGATAAAAGGTTTAATCCAATTTAAATTAAAACTTTTTTTTTCTTTCTTTCTTTTTTTTTTTTTTTGGTAGAACTGGGGATTGAACTCAGGTCCTTGTGCTTGCCAGGGAAGCACTTATTCCACTGAGCCCTCTCCCTGGCAAATTAAAACTTTTAAGAATACAGAACATATAGGAATGTGTGTTTAAAACTACTGATACTATCCAATTTCTATCAAATGTGGCATGGATCAGATTTACTATTTTGATTAGTATCTATAACAAGACAAACTTTAAAGATACGGTTACTACGGAACTAGCACTGTTATCTCATTTAATAGTCATAATGTTCTATGAAGTATCCCAGTTTGTTACTGAATAAATTAAGTCTCAAAAATATTGGAGAACCTGCCTGAAGTCACAGTTACTACACACCAAATTCATAACTCATACAATTATCTGACTCATAGGACTGGTCCCATAACTACAATGTAGCTGCTCTAATAGATGGAAATAGAAAGATGAAGCAATCTGCAGAAGAAAGTTAGATAATATTAAATAAACACAATTCTGATTCCTGCAAGTACTAAATCATATTTGGCAAGACAACTGCAAATTGTTTTGTATTTGCCAAACATGTATCGAAGTGGAAAATTTCTTTCTTTTTAATTCTATTAGATGTGTTAAAAAGATGAATCGAAGAACCTTACCTGTGTTGCCATCTGTACTCTCCACAGATGGTTTACTGGTTTCTGACGGATTGTTCATTCTTGAGTCTGTAATCAATCAGAAAAAGCATTTTTAAAACCTAGGGATAAAGGTTCAAAAGTGGCAAACCTGTGGTAGAGGAAAGCATTCACTAATATGATTCAAGAAACAGCACATGTGTCAGGCTAATATTTCAAAATTATAAAAGTTTGCCTCAAGAAAATCTAGGATTCTCTAGACCTGGATTTCTGAAGTCATCCACAAATTATCCTTCTAAAGAATTTTAAGATTATTCTAACATTCCCTAAATGTAAGGCAGAACTCTTATCTGAATAAAAATACTAGAGTCTGACATACAGAAAGAATAAGCACTTTATAACACTAACTGTGGGGCCAGGGAGATAGCTCAGTAGAATAAGCGCTTGCCTGGCAAGTACAGGGTCCTGAGTTCAATCCCTGGTACCGAAAAAAAAAAAAGAGTGTAACACTAAGTGTATGTTAAAGAAATAAAACTAGCGAAGTACTTGAAAAAGTAAACAAAAAGCAAACTAAAAAAATTCTATTATTTCCAAATGAAGTACCTTATTCCATAAGCAAATTTATTCATCATTTATAACTTCATACCGCGTGGACAGTAACGTAATCTACTGGAATCTACTGGGCTAAAAGAAAATATTCCTAAGAGAAATATTTCCATTTTATTTTATTTCCCTACCCAACCAAAGTAAAAGTGAAAGTGAGAATATGTCAAATGCAAACCTAAATTATAAATCAGTATAAAAAGTTGTTCCAGAAAGCCTAACAGGTATCTCTAATAATTTCAACACTGAATCACAATTACATCCATTTAAAAATTATATTACCTTGATACTGCATATAAATCTCCTAAATTTGAGTTTATCAGTTTTGGTGGTATCCATTTAATCAAGGCTTATTGTATTCCAAAAATACAGATGAGACAAAAGCAATATTACTTTTTCTGAAAGTAGTGAAAAAGATTAAAATATTCCTCTTGTACTATATCTACTATAAAATCAAACTTAGAATATTTACAATCAAACAAGTTAATTATTAAGTAGGTTCTGCCTTTTTTCCTCCAAGTTAACAATTTTAACAGTAGTTATCAGTAAAGAACTAATACTTAACTCACTATATCTGATTTTTAAACCAAAGACCACATTTTTTTCCAGTAGAAAATGTAAATGATTTACTTTAGGAAATCAAAACCATCACTGGAAGTCTCAACCAGACTAGCCACACTTGTATTATCTACATGCTTAAGAGATATAGAAAAAAAAAATCAGGAATCCATTCATAAATTTAATTTCTATCCTAGAAACTGTAATAGATTTTCTGATATAGTTAAAATTTTGCAGCTGATAGCTTTTCTTATGGGATTAGGCAGTGCTATCATTATGTATAGTACATTCTTCAGATTTTTGAAGGCTTAAAATTTGTGTCTCGGGTCATAAATAAATTCTATAACTTCCTTCTGCCACTGTCCAGAAAAATTTACATACCATCTGAAAGCATACTAAGGCTTGAAATGAACAGGTGTACAACTTAGTGAAAATCAGCTTTCTAAATGACTTACCATACTCTTATGAAAGTTAACAAAGTTCATAACAATTTGCTAGAATAAACTTTTATGGAAGCTTAATATTTCCTTGAGTTTTATAGAAAGCAGAGAAGAGTCAGTCAGTTTATATTAAAAAAAATCACAAAGACAAAATAAGTACAATTTTTAACAAGTCATGACCCTGACCTTACATAATTCATATAATTACTGCATCTGTAAATAACAAATTATGTCAGAAATACTTTGTTATTTATGTCATTTTATGTTAAATCTACAAAATTGTCAAGAGTGTTGAAGTGGTTTAACATTCAAACATACAGAAAAAAATAATAAAAATCTGATTGCACAATGATAAGATTATTTCAATGATATAGTCAACATAATTTCTAATTGTAAAAAAAAAAAAACAATCCTAAAATTATCCCCCAAAGATATTTTCTTTACCTGAATTCCCAACTTACTAAATGTAAAAGAGTAAATAAAAAATAAATTCTTCTTGATGTCTAATTTTTTTTCCGGGCAATATTAAAAATACATGTCTTTCTCGACTAACTTTACATAATGAATGTAATATATAGTCTATTAAGTCATTATTAAATTCCTGACATCAATTTGTTGTCTATGTCAGACACTCTTTATATAGTGAGTTTTACTGTGATGGATAATAATTACTACTACCTTTGGTTTAGGCCATGTCTTTTGCATAACAATTTAAACATCCTTCAGTGTAATCAATTTACTGTACTTCATCCTTAGCAACTGTGAAAGTGATAGATGAAGGCTCAGTTTTCAAGGGGGGGGGGGAATGACTGATACACAAGAAAAACAAGCTGCAAATTTTAAACTTAAGATATCCAATGCCTGGAGTTCAGATCATCTGCCTTTCCTGCTAACTACAGTGACCTAAAAAAGGTTTCAGTAATTCTGCATGTAAACAAATAGAACTTCATACAAAATATGGCCATACAAGCCATCCTATGTATAAATACCAAGGTGTCTCAACCTAATTTAGTCACCAATATTCAAATAGGAATCTCCTTTTCTAGAAGGCTGTTATTCTATGCGGAAAACTCTAAAATTTGGCCTCACAATAGTTAAAACTTTAGTATTCTGAAGAACATAGTTGGTTTTTCAAAGTAAAAAAGAAGGCTAATCTCACAAAATTTGCAAAGAGCAAACAATTTCTACAATGTAGAAATTGATCAGCACATCTAGTCACCACTGCAATTGCTCTCTGTATTAACATTTATAGGAACAATTCTGCACAACTGTTCCACTTTATTTTTCACTTAGTATTTTTGTATGAGTCATTCTCATTAGGTATGCAAAACCACTGGCTAATATGTACATATTATTTAAGTTTATACTTTGTTCGATTTAAAATGTTCTTAGAGCTACATGAAATGTTCTCCACAGAAATTCCCAAAAAGCAAAAATGTCTTCTATTGAAGCCGAATTCTAAATTTACCCTATTTACTGAAAATACTGCACCCTCTGAACCAGAAGAGCTGACTGTAGGGAGAGACCTACAGCGAACTGTATGCCTGTGCTGTGCAAATGCTTTCCTCCTTCCCTGTTCAATCCACCTCTCCCCCTCCCCAGAGCTGGTTGCATATGTGATTAAGCATTTATGCATAGTCAACTCTCCACATGCTATTTCCATATTAAAGCTCTAAGAACAAACTGAGCTGGTACCCACCTAGAACATAGTCACTGCAGTCCAGCATTGCTGTGAAATCTTCTAGAGGTGAAGACAGTCCAAAGCAAGGAAGAAACAGGTATCGGTGTGGGGCGGGGAAGGAAGGTACTACTATTTCTAACAAATCTGTAGTATGTTCTTCAGAGAACAAGGGTGGGGGGAGTGGAAAGTGGATTAAAGGGAGAAGCAAAATACAACTTCAGTTACACCATAGCAATCTTCAACTGAATAAGGAAACTTCAGTTGCTCAGAGGAGTTTTAGTCTCTCCTACCAGCTAGGACTGACATTGTCAAGGCAACTGAAGCATGAAAAGTTCCCCTTTTTGTAATAAAATAGAAACAAAGATTGCAGCTGGCAGTTTCCATAATGAAGCTTAATCAGTATGCGCGTGATTAGGGCCTTATGCAAATCTCTCCTCGTTAGCACAGCAGCCAGCACTTTGAAGTCCATGAACAATTCATTTACAGAATACACTGAAAGCACTCCCTGCATAATTTAAATCACCACATAAATATTTATCAGCTCATTTGCATATTAATTGGCAGTGCATGAAGGGAAAAATTATCTCCTGAGTGCCAGCATAATAATTAGGAGGATAAAATGAGATTTCTTCCAATAGCCTGGCTTCCTGGACCTAACTTGAGATAGTACCAGGGGAGAAATGAGGGACAGGAGAAAGAGTTCTGTTGAAATGCCACAGAAATGACATGTACAAATTAGAAACAACTCTACAGACTTAAGCACCTTTAATCTTATTCCTGCTGGCAACAATGACTTCAGTAATAAGAAGATTTGCAAAAAGCTTTCTACACAATCCAAATAATCCCAAGGAAACAATTAGCAAGGTAGAGGCAGAACACAGGGCTGTCAAGATGGTGCTAGTCTACTGATAGGGAATTTTTCAGTTATTAACACACACCTTCAGGAGAAAGTCCTACTTCAACAGAGCAATGGTATAAATGTAGAAATAAGGTAGAGGGTATGAAAGTATCTTTGAGAGGACAGAAATTCATTATCTATAAATCTCTCTATACTAAATTAACAGAATAGATTAGTTGAATGTTATATATTATGGCAATATCCTCCCAACAAATCTATTTCACATAAAAAGTCTGTTATTCAAAATACACATCTGTGAAAATTTGGTCATGTGAACTGTGACATTACTTAGTATTCTAAAGTAAATTTCACTTAATAGGCCCATCCTTACTAAATAACACGCATATTAATTTCAAGTGAGTTTATAAGATACATCATCAACATAAAACCTTTCAGGTATTATAATATGACATTATATCCTAATCATCACAGAAAATTCAAGAGAAGATACATAAAAACCCAGTAAGTGGGCATTATTATACCCACTTTTAGGAATAAGGATGCTGAGGCACAGAAAAATAAAGGACTTTTTACATAGTGTTACATTCATAATTTGGAGTTGAGATTTAAAGCCAGATTTTGCTGACACCAAATCTGAGCTCTCGGCTATTACTATGCATCATACATGAATTATACATTCAGGAAAAAGGGGGGGCTAGAGCAGCAGGATAAAATGGTTTGTTTTCAGTACAGGGAGGAAGGAGACCACTATACGGTTGCTACTGGTGGAAAAAAAACATTGTGTATACTACATACAAGGAGAGTTTTCAAAGATGTCATTTTATTAATAACCTGCTTTTATTTAGAGCCTGTCTTCAAGCATGCCAAATATCTGATTTTTAAAATATATATTATGTAGCTTTCTCCAACATTAAGGTTGAAATTCAACTTGACAGGCATGAGGAAATGAAAGACAAGATTTTTGTATTTTAAAAATATTTCCTTGCAAGTCAACAACTTGCAGAACCAAAACCCTTTCTTACCTTATTCTATTTATATTGCCAGCTTTTCTGTTTTACGACATCATAAAATGCATATGAAGAGAGTTTGGAGGAGAAACTTAATATGCCTTTTAGTGCCTGAGAGACCTGTTTTAAGTTCCTTTCTTCCTGGAGTCTTAATGTTCTCATATGTAAAGTGATGATAATACTCCCTTCACATGGCTGCTGTGAGACAGATGTGTTCAGGCTTCTCAGCCTAGAGACCTGAATTAAGAGGCGCTATAGAAGACATGAAGTCACTTGATAAAAAAGAGATACTCTTTGAAAGCACCCATTTTATTCAGTAATAATTAATATCATTTGATTTTTTTTTGGTCTTTTTTGAGACAGGGCCATTAATAAATGATATTAATGTTATACAGTTCAGGCTGGCCTTGAGTACACTTTGCAGTCCAGGATGGTCTCAAACTCGGAACAATCCTCCAGCCTCAGCCTCTACAGTGCTGGGATGACCAGTGTGCACCACCATACCTGGTTATCATTTTATATTAAGATAAACAAAAGTAGAACAGGACACAAATTCCATATGTGTTTTTAAGGTAGAATGTGTTTGACTATACAAGTTCTACTTTGTAGGAAAAGAGAAACAATGGGTCTAAAATACAGAAATCAAAGGTTTCACTCTTTCCTGTTTTATATTCACAACATTTTTTAATGCATGCTACTGCTTGCACTTACAGACTATCTCTGTAACTTACCATGGGCTTTTTCGTACTATATATAGTAGCAGTTAGAAAATACCTCTTCTCAACTTAGTCTTTCATATATTAGGAAGAGATGATATAAAACTATAGCCAGACAATCACTGTTTGCTGGTGGGAACACCACAGAGGCAGCACCTTTGTATTTAATTACCTCTCCACTCAGGTCAAGAGAGTCTACAGGGGTCTCTGCAAAGTGGGGAGGCCATGGCTCACCAAAGCACACAGGCTATTGTCCAGAATGAAACACCTTTCTCCTCTGATGTAGGCATCAGAGTTTGCTATGGTTTGCTGCCTGCCACTCTTGAAGTAGGAAACCTGGGAATTCCAGAGGGAAAGTTTAAATACTAAGGAGTTACTCAAACCTCTATAAATGGGTTGGTGCAGGGATGGCCACCATCTCTCCACCGTACTCCCCAAGTATGGTCTATTTATTGCTAAAATAAGAAGGATTTTTTTTTTTTTTTTTT
>NW_004524826.1:850114-851536 GCF_000260255.1 Octodon degus | reverse complement strand
CATCTTGGCACACTCGGTGGGAGGGGTAATCTAGCGCAGGCTTCAAGGGCTGCAGCAGGCCTCACCCAATGGTCCCTAGGAGTTTTGGTTCTGAAGCCGCGATTCGCGGCATGGGCTCTCTACATGATAGAATCTGGATCTGAATGTCTGCTTTTACTAGATTTGGTTAACCCATCTACTTTTTTGTGATTACTGACATACAGTTGTCTTTTTGCTATCTTACTTCACTGATTTTATTTACTTTGTTTTTTATTGCTGTTCCCATTTCTTCTTTTCTGTTTTATATTAGGTATATTTCCTTTATTCCCCCTTTTTTTTTTCTCTCCTAACAGTCTGTCAAATAAATATTCCCTTCAGTACCTGTTTTAATCACTAAATGAACTTTATATTTTTCTAACAAATTCTAAAATTAATCAACATATTTAGATAATTCCCTAGTATGATGTCATTATATACACATTATCTTCACATATAAAATAACTACTTGATGGGCCAGGGAGATACCTCAGAGGTCCAAGCACCTGCCCAGCAAGTGCAAGGATCCCTACCACATGCTGTGCCAGCACTGCACTGAGCCAGCCACTGATACTGGGTGTGGTGGTGCACACCTGCAATCCCAGTACTGGGGAAGCTGAGATAGGAGGATCACTATGAGTACAAGTTGTATCGTGATACCCTGTACCAAATATATAAATACTTGAGGTGTTTAGAATTCATTTGCACTTTGGCATATCTCTTCCATAAATAATGTTCAATGAAAAGACTTCAAGGGTGTGGTAATTCAGAGTGGAATTTAAAAACATTAAAAAGTTATCATTGTTCTCCTGAAGCTATGGAGTATTTCCATATCACAAAGGCAATCCACTTAAAACTGATTACACGCTTTGAAACAAAAAGTCAATGTACAAAGTATTTTCCATTTGCCTGCCCAACTCATTACCTTTTTATACTTTAACAACAGCTAAGACTAGAGTTAAAATGGTATAAAATACTTCATCGAATTTAACTTGTAAAATGTCCTACAAATAGCCTATTATATAGTAAGGCAAAAGCATCAATAACAAAAAAATACTGTCAATTTGGAATAGGTTTCTAAGTAAAACTAAGGAAACATTAACCCAAGGTACTAGAACATAAAATTGTCTGCTTCTCTTTACTATGTCATAAAAGAATGAACTTTTTTTTCATAATTAAATTCAAAAGCCATTAGATGGAGCTAAGGGTAGGTATCCTTGTCTTGTAAGAAAAGAACAGCAGTCCAGAGACTGGTTAGACAAGAAGATTACTCCAGAAATTCACCTTTAAAGACAGGGTAAACTAAGTTTAGTTCTGTTCTGTAGAGAACAGAACTAAAACCTTATGAACAGAAAAAGCTACAATGAACTTTGTAGCACTGGGTGAGAGTAAAAGTTTTGGTATGAA
>NW_004524826.1:844885-850014 GCF_000260255.1 Octodon degus | reverse complement strand
CTCCGAATGCCTTCAGGGCAGGTTTGGCTGGCTTGAGTTGTGAGGATCGAACCACAGCAACCTGAGCCTGACTGCTTTGTTGAAGCAGCCACTTAAAAGAACTGAGCTAAGGGGCAGGCCCCCCTAAAATAAGAAAAGTACATGTAATTTTTCCTCATAAAGTCTCAAATGTTCATTTGGTCCTCTGTCTGAAATATCAGCAAAGAATCACTTCAGTTAAAACTAAACCTAAAAATAACACATTTTGTTAAAAGAAAGAAAACCCATTTCTGAGAGGCTTATGGAATTCCTGGTCATTCACTTCTCAGCATAAGTAATCCAATCCAATTGCTTTCATCTAACAACTGGTTAAGGAATTGATTAGTGATGTAATGGCTGTTTCCATTGGAGTAGAGCCCAATAAAAGCTCTACTGAAATAACTTTATGTAGATGACCTGAAGTTGGGGTAGAAGTTAGGGGATAAGGGTCATAAAAAGTAGAAAGACTAGGAAATAGTCTTATCTATGGAAGTACAAAGAGGAGCTGAAAGGGTAAATTCAAATTCATACATTCCAAACTTATGTCCAATATTTGGTCTTTTCCCTAAAGGGGGAAGAATTTTTCTAGGATGCAGAATTCATGGCTAACACTATTAGTACTAAAAGGATTTTACACTTAAAATCAAAGTTAAAAGACCAGTTTTGAGCTGGTCTAAGTCTCATTAAAAATCGAGACAATAATAACTGGGTCACAAACTAGCATTTTTTAAAAAAAATGTATTTAGTTGTTGCAGGGTCTCACTATGCAGCTTGGACTTGTGGTGATCCTCCTGTTTTCAGCCTCCCAAGTGCTGGGATTACAGATGTGTGCCACTACACTCTGTGGCTGGCTCAGCCTATCCTGCGAGCGGGGCTGGCATTGCATATGGTGCCGGATATAGTCCACTGAACAATCTCACTGGTCCACAAACTAGCATTTTAAAATACACTTTTTGTGTGTGAGTAGCAATGAGGGCAGAATGTACTCTACCTCACTAGATAATTAACATCTAACCTGGTCATGTTCCATATATACTGTCATTTGTACACATTACTTTGTACTGACATATACCTGCTCTAATGAGTGGAAATGTCTGAGTTAATGAGGATGTCCTGTCACCTTCTTTCTGTCTCATAGTGAAATGGCCCCCAGGTATCTCTATAGTTTACCAGCACCCCTTTCCCCCATTCCAGGCCCTTGTGCATGCTAGGTCAATATACTATCATAGAACTACATCTCCAGTTCCGCTTGTTTTAAATCTTTGTCTCTTTTCAAACTCTGCCACTATTTTAGTAGTGCTTATGTACTATGGCTTCTGGATATTTTTGTGTTAATACAAGGGTAATAAGCAACCCAGAGTTCTACAAACTTAAGATATATTCCTCTATTCAGCTATCAAAATGGTCTTCAGAGGGATCAGATGCTTATTAATATGTCTTAAAAATACACATGGCAATCTGTCTAAAATGCCCTTCCTTCTATATATCAACTTGTGAAAAAGCAATGTTTACCTACCCTATAAAGACAGCTTCAGAAAGTACCTATTTCTTCCTCTGAAAGCTAACTGCCCTCTTTTGTTTCTGACTTATGGTTTAGAAATTCATAAGAATTTTTAAAGATAGATCCTATGTGCCCTTCACTAATTTCCCCTACTGGTTACATCTATATCATGAAGAAACTGATGTTGGTATAAAGCTTCAAAATGGTGAATTTTTTTAAAGCTTTCAATGAATCAAACAGCCCACTGTGGCACATGTGCCATAGGTTTGCCACAACTGGTATAGAGCGTGCGTATAGTTTTTTGTTGTCACATGCATAGATTCATGTCTTTAGCACTGCAGTCAAGATGATTCATCACAAAGAATTCCTTCCTGCTACCCATAATAGACATACTTCCTCTGACTTTTTTTTTTTTTTTTAATGCATTTGGTGGTCTTGCTATGAAGCTCAGACTCCTAGTGATCCTCCTGTTTTCAGCCTCCCCAGTGCAGGGATTACAGGCATGCACCACTGTGGAGAACCATCTGAGCAGCTCTCCTTGAAAGAAGAGTGACTATCTCCATTTTGACTGAACTTGATCCTATTTCTTTGTATTGATATGTACAGAGCTGGCTAGGACTTCTGTTTATCCTTCAATTGGCCTTAAGCAACATATATTGGTCTAGCTGAGGTGCTGGTGATAGTCTTTGAAGGTGGCCTGTGTGTTTCCCTGGTTACCTATACTTGCTGCTCTTTAATGTGAGCTGGGTGGAGACAGGACAAAGAGCTAATGCTCCTCGCCACCAGCTGGGATTGAGTTGGGATCAAGCCTCCAGATAGAGGCTATGACTTCCTGGGGCTTGAAAGACTACATCAAAGCTGAAGCACCAGACCCCCCAAAACATCAGATACTATCTCAATGACATAATAGTATAATGCAGATTACTCTCTCTGCATATCCTCTCTGCATATTGCAGAGGTAAATGTAGGCCACCCACCTAGCTCAGCTCACAGAGTCACCTACTTCCCACAATTCTCAATCCTCCTCAAGCCACTCCCCCACTGAATAAAACCAGGTGAAGCCCTGGTCGTTCTCTTTGTTCCGGAAAGCCACCTTCGTGGCTGACTTAGAGCCCCTTGGCTCCCTAATGATTGAAAATATATTTTAGTGTCTTTATTTTCACCATGGGTGCACTGAAAGTGGTAGATTGGAATTAACTTGATGGGATTACAAATATTGTCTTCTTGGACCAAGACGAGGACCTGGAAGTGACTCCTACATGCCACCATGCCCAGTTTCTGTGGCTGGCTCAGCATGCCCAGGGGCAGGGCTGACACTGACTTCTCTTAATCGCTGACAACCACTAATTTGTCACCTGTCATCCACCTTTATAACTTGTTATTTTGAGGATGTTATACAAATGGAGACATGTAACTTGGACCATTTAAAACTGGTATTAGTTTTTATTCAACATAAAGCCTTTAAAGATTCACCCATTAACAACAGTCTACTCCTTTACATTGTTGCATAATAATTCATAGTACTGATTACCATAGTTTGCTTAACCAATCACCCACTGAGGGACTTTCATTTGTTTCTACTGTTTTGGTATTACACACAAAGCTGTTGTAAATATTCACACATAGGCTATATAAAGGATGAGAAGCTCCGCATTGGGAGAAAATATTTACAAATAATATGTAAGAAAAGCTTATCTGTAAATGTTTATCTATAAATGCTATAGATGTGTATCTATAAATGTTTTTATAGGTTTTTTCTAGGATAAGTTTTTTTCTAGGATAAATGCACAAAAGTGATACTGCTGGGTCATATAGTACATGTACTGTTTAACTGCATTTTGCAGCTTTATGTTCCCATAAGCCACACTAAAAACAAAAACAAAACCACCATAATATCTATAAAAACATACAGACATTTTATTTATTCTAACAAATACCCAGTGCTATCTCATGGAGGTCTTAATTTGTATTTTTCTAATGGCTAGTAATACTAAACATGTTTTGTGTGTTTGTTTGCTAATTATATATCCTCTTTAGTAAAATGTCTAGCCTTTGGGGCTTTTTTAAATCCTTAAATTTCATCTTTTAATGAATTGGGTTTTTTAGGATTGAGTTTTGAGAGTTCTTCATATACTGTAGATAAGTCTTCATCATATATGTTCTTTGTAAATATTTTCCCCACCATGAAGCTTATCTTTTCATCTTTGTAACAGCAAAACATCCTAATTTGAACAAATCCAATTTATCTGTTCTTTTGTTTTACGGGTTGTATAACTCTTTTCATCAAGTAATATATCCTGAAGATTTTCTTCTATTTCTTTTCCCCTAGTGTAAGATACTGGTTGAGGTTCTTTTTTTTCATACTATTTTTTATGAAATCTTTTTTCATTGTATCCCTCCATCCCTTATTTCCTGGAATCACTTTTATACTTTATTCACAAATGAACTGGCTGTATGTCTATGAGTCCTGAGTTCTCTATATTCTGTTCCATTGATCTGTATGTCAATTCCTTCACCAACACTGCTAGGCTTGATTACTGTAGCTACATAAGTTTTGAAGTTGGGAAAACAGATTATTTCTATTCATCTTTTTCAAAACTGTTGGTTATCTAGTTCCTCAATAGTTCTATATTAATTTTAGAATAGTCCTTGTTATATCTGTAACAAATCTTTACAGATTCTGATAGGAATTAAATTCAATCTTTATATCAATTTGGAAGACCTCATGTTTCCAACATTGAATTTATGTCTTCTGTCAAACATGGGAAGTTTTTGCCACTATTTCTTCAGGTACTTTTCAGCCTTCCTTGGCTGTCTTCCCTTTCTGGGGTTCTGACAAATATTAGTGCAGATCTTTTTGCTGTAGGCCTACAGATTTCTGAGGATCTGTTCACTTTTATTTGTTCCATTTTTCTCTTGCTTGTTCAGACGCACAATTTAATCCATCTTCCAGTTCACTCAATTCCCTCCACTCTGTTGAGTGTATCCAGTGAGTTTAAAAATTTTTAGTTAATTTGGTTTTCAGTTCTAAAATTTCTACTTAGTTCTTTATATTTTTCACCTTGTTACTGAGGTTTTATATGTCTTTGCAAAGATTTCATTTCCCCTCTTTATTTCAAGTGTGTTCACAATGACTCACAGAATCATTTTTTGACAGCTGTCATAAAATCTTTCAGATAATCCTACCTTTTTTTTTTTTTTTTTTTTTTTGTTTTTTTTTTTTTTTTCCTGCAGAACTGGGGATTGAACTCAGGCCCTTGCGCTTGCCAGGGAAGCACTTACTCTACTTAGCCATCTCCCCGGCCCCTATTTGTCTTTTCTCACTCAACTGAGATTTTCTGGGTTCTTGATACCAATTAACATGTGGACATTTAATGTGTTCTTAGGAATTGGAATGTTATGAACATCTTCTGTTTTAATTGGCCTCTTATCATTGTCACCACTCCAGCAGGCCAGATGGAAAGCACTTGTTCCTCCCACATTAGAGTGGAGATTCAGGCTCTCAATGTGGCCTCCAAAGATGCCCAGGGGAGGTGAGAAAAATTATCACACTACTGAGAAAGAGTGGGACTTCTGGCTCCACTGATACTACTTCTTTTTTTTTTTTTTT
>NW_004524826.1:833051-837565 GCF_000260255.1 Octodon degus | reverse complement strand
GCCTGCCTGACAAGAGCAAGGACCTGGGTTCAATCCCTGGTACTGAGCCACAGAAACCGGGCATGGTGGTACACACCTGTAATCCCAGAACTGGGGAGGCTGAGACAGAAGGATCACTACAAATCCAATTTGCGTAGTGAGATGCTGTACCAAATCAATCAATCAATCAATCAATCAATCAATCATTTAAAAAATCAAAAACATAGATATAGAAATAAATACAGGATTAAGTACACCGACACACATACATTCTGCTCTCTAGCTCTGTTCAGTGAGAACTCAGGAGTAGCAAATTCCTACAGCAATCAGCACATTTGGCATTCAGACCTTAGTTTCTAAACACCATTCTTTTTTTTTTTTTTTTGCGGTACCCCAGATTGAACACAGGGCCACTGAGCCATCTCCCTGGCCCCCACCATTCTTCACTATAATGAATTAAGGACTATAAAAGAAGCTAACTGAAGTGCTTTAAAAATTAAGGGGAGGGCCAGCCATATAGCTCAGCGGATTAAAGTGCCTGCTTAGGCAGACACAGGGACCACATTCCACCCGGGAGTACAATGTTGGCCCTGCACCCAGGGCTGAGCCAGTGGTTGAGATTGGGCATGGTGGCGCACACCTGTAATCTCAGCATTTGAGAAGCTGAAAACAGCAGGATCACTAGGAGTTTGATCTGTGTAATGAGACCCTGTAGACCCTGTAGCACATACATGAGAAAGAAAAAAAAATTAAAGGGAAAAGATTATGGGAATAAGAGAGAAGATACAGAAGCTATTTCAAGGGGTTTTCACCAAATTTTATAACTGAGACAAAATATTGAAATGAATCATAACCATTACTCATAGGAATTCACAAGTCTATGATGACATAAATACTGTAAAAAGAATAAGATTTTCCTTATAGAATGTCCAATATAGAAAAAATATGCACAGTGAAACCCTTGGTTGTAACTTGTTCTGCAAGGCAAGTGCTTCTAATAAATTTTAATTTGATAAATGAGCAATGTTTTGCAATATTAGTAGTATGTAGTGTCAAATATGGCATATGCCTACAACTGAGCCACTGCCTGCCTACCTGTTCCCACCCTGCAGGATTGTGTGCAATGTCACATTTCCACAAAATCCTCAAAAGGAGGCAAAAACAAGTTTTACTAGATAATTTGTTAAAGCTGCACGAGAAGAAAATTCCATTGAGTCAATAGACAGCAGTGATTTAGTCAATGATAATGAAAGTCATCCTACATAATACCCTTACTTCTCTCGTCTCCTTCACACCAGCCACAAAGGTTTTTTTTTTTTTTTTTTTAAATTAATTAATTAATTTTTTGCCATGGTACCAAGGACGGAACTCAGGACCTTGAGCTTGCCAGGCAGGAACTTAATCCACTGAACTATTCCTCTGGCTCCACCACAGAGGTTTTCAGGGGTTAAGTTGCAGATTATTTTCTTCATACTTTCCATCTTCTTTATTGTTTTACATTGTATTACAGTATTGCAATCATTTCTGTATATTTTTGGGTCCCCCCCAAAATATATATTAATTATACACAGAGGTTAGTGGCAAACCCTGGAGAACACTGTCTTAATCAAGTTATCAAAGTTAACATCATTAGTTGAGAGAGAAATCAAAACTGCACCAAGTTAAAGGTGAGGAACTCAGCATTTTAGAAGCTGCTGAGCATCCCTGACTCGGAACCACCAGACAAACCCAAATTGAAAGACATTTGATAGAATGTGTTCTTCCAAAGCATAATGGTCATGAAAACCATGAAAACTAAGGAACTATTCCAGATTCATGAAGGGTAAAATGGTATGACAATTAAACGTAATCTGGGATCCCACGATGGCTTACTTTGATATAAAGGGCATCTTTCTAAAAAGCTGGCAAAATTTGGGTAGCCTATGGATCAACTGACACTGTAGTAATCTATCACTGTTAATTTCCTGAGTTTCACATTTCTATTATAGCTATCAAAAACTTTCCTATCTATAGGAACTACATATGGAAAGTATATGGGGTGTAACAGACATCAAATTAGCTATTTTCTTTCTTTCATTTTTTTTTTTTTTTGTGGAACCGGGGATTGAACTCAGGTCCTTGCGCTTGCTAGGGAAGCACTTAATCCACTGAGCCATCTCCCTGGCCCTAAATTAGCTATTTTCTCTAAATATTCTGGGACAGGTTATTCGTACTAACTTGTAACTTGCTTATAGTCTGAAATTATTTTAAAATTTAAAAAAATAGCAAAGCAAGGAAAAAAGAAATTATCACACAATGCTTTTTGTTGATGCTTCTGATCTTATTCTAGTATTGCTTTGCCCTTATCCACACTACAAATATCCCTAATCACAAGAACAGGTATATATTAATATCAGCAATATCACAATTCTTAGTGAACTATGAAATACACATATAATTGACTGTCAAGAATATACTTACAGGGCTGACCAAATAGCTCAGCGGATTATAAAGTGCCTGCAAGCAGGAACAGGGGCCGGGTTTTGATCCCCAGGCATGCTATGTCGTGCTGGCCCTGCTCCCGGGGTGCACTGAGACAGCAATTGAGACCAGGCATGGTGGTGCGTACCTGTAATCCCAGCTCTTGAGAGGCTGTAACCAGGCAGATTACTATGAGTCTGATCTAGTAGTGAGACCCTGAATACCCCATAGACCTTTCCTTAAAATACTACTACTACTACTACTACTACTACTACTACTAATAAATACACTTAAATTTAAAAAGTATTCTGGGCTTGGAGGATAGCTCAGTGGTGTAAGTGTCTGCCTAGCAAGAGCAAAGTCCTGAGTTTGATCTCCGGCACCACATGCTGTGTGCTGGCCCCAGAACCTGGGTGCACTGCGCTGGCCCCAAATCAGGCATGGTGGCACACACTTGTAATTCCAGTGATGGGGAGGCTGACACAGGAGGATCACTATGAGTCTGAACTACGTAGCGATATCCTGTACCAAAAAAAAAGAGAAAAGTATTCTGATGGACAACTCAAGATCTTATAGAAGAGGTAACCACATTTTAAAGTTCTTATGCTTTATTTAAGTTTGGTTTGTGTGGGTGGTTACTTCAGTATTGGAGCTATAACCCTAGATGCTCTACCACTGAGCTGCATTCATAGCCCCTTTGTTTCTAGTTTTGTATTTTGAGACAAGATTTTGTTAGAGTTGCCTAGACTAGCCTTGAACTTGCAATCCTCTCCTGCCTCAGACTCTCCAGTAGCTAGGATTACAAGCATGTGCCATTAGGTCAGACAGAAGTTCAGATTTAAAACATTAAAACATTAAGTCTTGAAGTTCCCATAGAGGTTGGCATCACTTATTATATGAAGAAAGAAAGAACTTGAAAATGACAACACTGTATTCTATTAAATACTTCAGAAGCTCAGCTAATTTCAATTAAAATCTCCCCAGCTATAAGGCAATACTAGAAAATGAATTTCATGTATTTATTTATTTATTTATTTATTTATTTGTATTTTAGGGAAGGGTCTACAGGTTGCTCAGGGTCTCACTACTAGAAATCGGACTCGTAGTGATCCACCTGTTTACAGCCTCCCAAGACCTGCGATTATAGGCACATGCCACCATCTCAGCACCCTGGGGGAGGGGATGGCATGGCACGCCTGGGATCAAACCCCTAGCCCCTGCGCATGTTTACAGGTGTTTTAATCTGCTGAGCTATCTGACTGGCCCTAGAAAATGAATTTTAAATGTGGTATTCTAGCTGTACTGTCACGTTCTTCTAAAGCTACCATTTTAGTAGCACTACAATGTGATGTGTCTAACTTTCTTTTCTCTCTCTCAGCGATGCAGAGCAAGGACTTACTATCAGTTCTGGATTGACTGCCTTCCCCCAAAGATATTACCTTGAACTTGTGTTTTAACTTATAAATAGGGCCCCTTTTCTATGATGTTAAAATGAGGTCATTAGGGTAGACCCTGATCCAATATGACCATGCATTATCCTTGTAAAAAGAAACAAATACAGAGAAAGACATGAGTCAGTGGGAATAAAACAGAGGAAAGAACAGACTATCTCACAGCCCTACAAAGGGAGAGTTAATATTTTGTATTAGACTCCAGAACTGTGAGACAATAAATTTCTGTTGTTTGTGGTATTGTCATGACATAACTAGGAAAACTAATAAAACATCTGAACCTTAAGTTAAAAATGAAGATAATTATACTATCTCTCAAGGCTGTGCTTAAAATGAGAATATATTATTTTGAAAATAATTAGGAATTATAAGAAAAACTTTTAACTAATGCTTGGATATTTCTTTTTTTTTTTTAATTGTATGAGGATATTTTATATTAATTTTCCTGAGAAAGAAGTAGCAATGAGACAGTTTCAAAACAGGTTATTAGGACAGTTATAATAACTAATACATTGCATATTGTTGTCTTTGTAGTAGTTATTCATAGTAGAATATGCAGACATGATATCTTGTATAAATAGTATTAGTTCAAAATTTTCTTCTCATTGAACTAAGAGAAAGTAG
>NW_004524826.1:830614-832951 GCF_000260255.1 Octodon degus | reverse complement strand
GGCTGGCATGTGGTGCTGGGGGATTGAACCGAGGTCCCTGTGCTTTGCTTGGCTTAGCTTGTTCTAAGTAGGTGCTTTAGACCACTGAGCCATTTCACCAGGCCCATCCACTGATACTACTCTTGCTGGGTAGGGAGAGTGCATTATCACTGGGTGATGATCTTATTCTCCTCTGAGCCTTCAAAACTCATCCCAGTGAAGAGAAGTGAAGGTAAAGTTCAGGCTTTACAAATCTCCACTAACACTTTGGGAGTTCTGCTGCTACAAGTAAGGATCTGAGTCTTTCTTGGCAGTGTCCTAGAAGGATGGTGGGATGACTTGTTACAGCCTGCTGACAATAGGCTGGGGCTCCCCACTGAAGCTGTGCTGTGTTTCACAATGGAGCTGCAGTTCTGCTCTACCACAGCTGACTTGAGTACAGTGATTATTAACTAAAAGTTTGCTATCTTTTCTCTTCTTTTGGTTAAAGAACAGCTACTTTCTATTGAGGACCATTCCCCATCCCATCCCTACTACTACTTTCCCAATTTCTTTAGCACCAGATTAGGATATAAGAGAGGAAGCAAAGGTCTGAGAATTCACATCTGTATTATTCCTCAAGTCCCAAAGTCCCAGGTTTGTCCTTTTCTGTCCAGTGTTTAGTGTGGTCCTACTGTTTTATGTGCAGCATTTAGTGGTTCAGGTATATGTACTTAGTAGGTGTGTGAGAGAAAAAATTTACTCCATCTTTCCAGAAGCAGAGGTCCGGCTGTACCTTTTGTAGTCACTTATTACTGTAGCTGATTTAGGACATAAAATTATTTGTATCACAGTTCATTTAGCTACCTCAGTAATCCTGGCCCTGTAAAATTTTTTGTAGTTTTTCTTCTGTTTGAGAAAATGATTTTTTCTTTCAAGACTTTTTAAACTTTGTCAAACAAAATAGTTGATTCTTATGTCTTATTTGCTACACCACTGAGTTTCTAAGGAAGACAATTCATTTTGCTAGGTAATAATTCATTTTTCATGATTATTGCTTACTCAGATTTTGTATTTTCTTGAGTTACTCTGAATAAGCAAGCATTATTAAAAGAACTGTGCTTATTTATTTTCAGTAATGTCCATATTTAAAGCCAACTACTTCCTTCCAGGAACCACTTTGATACATAGTTCCCTTCTCTACATTTTTAATAATTCCCATTAAAATGCTCCCCCAATTTAATAATGCTTTGATTTACAATTTTTACAATCTTCTTAGATAAGAAGATCTCACTGTATAGTTCAGGCTGGCCTTGAACTTACTGAAGTTGTGCCCGCATGCTCTGCTAATCTATAATTTTTTGTGTATCCACATAACCATTTACTTTTTAAAAACTTCCAGTACAGATTTCAATAAATTACATTAAATATTCAGCACTTTATTATATAATGGCTTTGTATCAGGTAATTTTGTTCAACTGTAGTGTAAGTGTTCTCAACTAGGCTCAGCTATAATGTTAGGCAAGTTATGTTAAATGCATTTCAATTACCCATACTTTCAATTAGAACATAACCTCATTGTGAACTGAGTATATATACTTGCCTGTAGAGAACAGTCATTGAAATTCCTCACTAACCGCGAGGGATAGAGCTTAATGGTAGCATGCTTACTGTGAGACTCTGGGCTTGACCCCTAGCACCACAAAACTAAAATAAAAACTTCCCACTGATATTAAGAATTTATCATTAGTTACTTTATTTATTTATTTAATTTGATGGTACCAGGGATTGAACTCAGGACATTGCGCTTGCCAGGAGAGTACTTATTCCATTGAACTATCTCCCTGGCCTCCAATATTTCTTTTAAATTATCAGTAATTTGTTGTATTTTTATGGCATGGTCATTTGTGCTGGCAGACTACTGCTTTATCACTTAAAAATTATCCTACTGGGCTGGCAAGATAGCTCAGCGGACTAAGTGCATGCTTAGGCAAGCACAGGGACCAGGTTCAATCCCCAGCACCATATGCTATGCCTGCCCCGCCCTCAGGCAGCTGAGCCAGCCACCAGCCAGGTGTAGTTGTGCATGCCTGTAATCCCAAGACTAGGGAGGCTGAAAACAGGAGGATCACTATGAATCTGAGCTGTGTAGTGAGAACCTGTACCAAATACATTAAAAGAAAATTATCCTACTGTATTCACTTTTTTCCTTTCTGGTTTCAGAAGCTACTGCTACTGCACCCTTCTTTTTTTTGACACTATTTGACTGGTATATCTTTGTACATTCATTACTCATCATTTCTGTGCCATTTAGCTTTAGTTATATCTCTTTAAAAAAAGAAATGATAGTGTCGGGCGCCCTCCCGTCCAGCAGGAAAG
>NW_004524826.1:824974-830514 GCF_000260255.1 Octodon degus | reverse complement strand
ATTCCTTTTCCTGTCTCTTGCTTTCATTCACCACCCCCTTCTTCTTGAACATCCACCTACCCGAGAGACATCTTAGCAGTAACTGGCATGTCATGACAATGCTTGGATATTTCTATAATTTTTTAGCTGAATAAGCAGAAAGTCACCTTCACTGCACATGGTAAATACAGTCTCATGACCATATGGATTGTGTGAATTATAGGTAGGGTTTTTTTCTTTCACATGTTTCAATCTTAAATAAAATTCCATAAGAAGTATAAATATAGATCTTCTTAAAAAACTCAAACAATTTTTCTGATACAGCTCTAGACAGGTAAATATGTCATAGCTAATTTTGAAATAGATCTACTTAAGAAAATTTTTTTAGGAAAATAATTCTTGCCTGATGATTAATTATAAAAGGTAAAAATAAGGAGACAAACATTTAATCATATTAAATATCCTTTTGGATTTTTCTCAGATTTATTTATCTTAGCTTAAACATGTTTATAATGTAGTTTATAAAAGCATTTTTAAAAATATACAATCTATACTTGTATTTATACTATAAAATAGTAAGTGATTCCTATAGTTAAAATCATTACAGAAGCAATATAATGGTTTCTCAGTACCTCATCTATTTCTGAAATGCTCAGATTTTTGAAGAATGAATTAAGTGACGAAATGACTCCATAATTAGTATCAGTTAACATGGGAATGGCCTGCATTTGCTATTACACAAACTTTAATTCCAAAACTAAAAAAGGCTTTCACAGTAACAAACTTTGAAACAAGAAAAATGGTAGATTGGTAAGTAAAAACAACTCAGCCTCTCTTGTGAGATTTAGAATCCAGACCTTGGAAAATGACAACTTGAAGAAGGAAAATAAGAGGGGAGATAGATCCCAGAGAACCAGGAATGATCTGACAGCAAAGTTAGCATCTATAGAGAAATAGAAGGTACAGAACGTAATGTGGAAAAAGGGAAGAGACAGTTTGTACTTTCCAGCTCCTGGCTTCTACAAAAGGAAGATCAAATCTACAGAGACAAGTGAAAGCTGTGTTTCCAGAGAGCTTCAGGGAGAAATACAAGGGTGGAACACACAGATTGATGCCATGAGCTGCAACCACTTGTGAGTGACTCCAGTGAAGTATGTTCCAGGAGGTTGATTGAACCTGGATCTTAGAGCAGCAGTGGGACTGCTTCAATTCAGGGCTACCAGGGCTATGTCTTCACAGTGAAGGTGTGAGGACATTCACGGGTGACAGCGGTGGCTTAGGAACAGTGGTTAGGCCAAGATACCCCCTGAGGGGTTTAAGATAAAGGACATAGGCCCCACTTTCAAACTTAGGCTGAATCTGAATTGAACCTAGATTTTAAAGTCTCAGAATTGCCACCATCATTCTAATCTTACAGCTAGCCAGTGCCTATATCAAGCACAAATCTGGGGTCTGACTTCTTTATTTGTCAACATGACCAAGGACATATCTTGACTTAGACATGGCTCCAACATTGTAGATCCAGAAGAAAACCAGACATTCAAAATCACAGAGAAATCTCTTTCTTTCTTTGGTGTTTTTGTGAGGTTTGTTGTGTTTTTGTATTGGTGAGAGTGCACACAATGTCTTTAGGTTTTTCTGTTTTGCTTTGTTTCATTTCTCTGCTTTCCTTTCTTCTTCACCAGTTTTTCAGGATTGTGAATGTTCCTTGGTCTTTCTTCCTTATCATTTTCTCTTTAATTTTCTCCTATATTTACCCTCTGTAATAATTTCTGTTCTTTTTGTCCCTCTTTTCCTTCATCATTTTTCTTATCTTTACTTCTCTAAACATCCACTTACTCCCTAATAAGATCTTTTATACTATTTCTCTCTCCCCTTCCTATCACAGAGTTTAAAGTTTCAAAAATTTCCTCTTCCATTCTCCCATTCCCAAATCTTATATATTTAATAGTATAATCATAAAACATTGTTAATAGTTAACTCTGTAAAACTACTATTGAATTGTTTTCTATCATTAGCAAGAGATACAGCTGTTAGCTTTAGTAATTAAGGGTAAATTAATACTTGGGTTGTCTTAATGTTTGCACTACAATTGTCAATTTCTTCTCACAGATTAAGGGTGACAAATAATTGCTTCTCAGGTACATTGATATCCAATTTGTCTTGGATGATACTAGTGTAGTTGATTCATTTGACAGTAACAGGGTTGAATAACTGTCAGTATATCTCTGCATGTCAGCGCTCAAATTATATCTTTGTGATATCCACAATACTGGAGTTCATTCTCAGAGAACTTGGCTGTTGGGCCATATATCCTGCATCTTCCCTTCCCAAAATAACCAAGGTCATCAAATTGAGGAGCTGTGAAACTGGACTACAGTTTATCATGCCCAAAGTATATCACTGAAAAACAACCTAAGAGATCTCTATAGTAGCAGTAAAATCTCTAAACATGTGATAGCAAACTTTTTAGCACTTTCAACGATAGGAACAGCTTGCTGTGGCATGCATGCCACAGGTTCACCACCACTGCTCTAGACTATAAGCATTCACAAACTTCAGCACAAAACAAACAAAATAATAGAAACATGAGAAGGTAAGGGAACAAAACACCTTTCCAAACTGCCAACTCCAAGAAGTCAACCCACAGGGCACTGATGATCAGAAAGCATAAGCCACACACCTGAATTATTCAGAAGCACCACAGAGGAGGTTAGAAAATAGATCAAAGAGGTACTCATAAATAACATAACTAAGTAGGTAATGGAACTAATAATCAAAATGATGTGAGAGCTTTCAGAAGACATTAACAAAAAGCTAGATTAGCTAGACAAAATATGACCAGTTCACCAAAGAATTAAGAGTCTTGAAAAGATTTCAATCAGATATCCAAGAGATTACAAGTCATACTGAGAAGTGAGCACAGCAGTGTACACCTGTAATTCCAGCAACAGGAAGGCTGAGGTCGGAGGACTGCTGTGCATGTGAGTGAATTCGCAGAGTGAATAGTGAGACTTTATCTTAAAAATAAACAATACTGAAAGTATAGGCAATAGAAGTGACCAATTTGAAGACAGAATTTCAGAACTAGCAGATGATGCTTTCAAAGACCAACTATTCAAAGGTACTTTAGGTTAGGAGTATATGAAGGATGGATCCAAGAGCTGTAAGATGACGTGAAGACTATGACTAGCTGGAATAAGTGAAAAATCAGAGGCCAACACAAATGGCAAAAGAAGACCTGTTCATAGAAACAATGGCAGAAAATGCCCCAAATAAATAAATGTGCAGCTAATTGAGGCATATAGACACCAATAGCCATGACCAAAGAGAACCTCTTTGTCCCACATTACACTCAAAGTACCAGAAGTCTGTCACAGGGACAAAATCTTAAAAGCTGTGAAGAGAAAAGCAGTGAACCACAAATAAAGGTAAGCCCACTAAAATTACAGCAGACTTCTCTAGCACACCTTAAAAGTCAGGAGGGTTTGGACTGAAATGTTTTAAGCCCTAAAAGATAACTCTCACACCCAACTTACGTATCTGGCAAAACTTTGCTTCAAAATTAATAGAGAAATAAGGTATTCCTATGACAAGGAGCACATCAAGAAATTCATGGCCACTATACCAGAGCTAAAAAATTCTCAAGGATAACCTAAAAAGACATAATGAAGCCAACAATGCTAACAGGCTAAAAAAGAAAAGTATACGGTAATACCTTGGTTCATGAACGTTTGTTTGCAAATAACTCAGTTCACAAACACAAGCATTCCACGAAAGTTTGCTTCCATTTACAAACTGCATTGGATGGCAAACACGACCACGGCCATCTTTCCACAACAACACAACCATCTTCCCCCAAACTGTAAAACAAATTAAATTTGTAAACCAAATTACCACTCACTATACCTAGTGGGATGAACAGCTAGGGAAAAGAGGAAAAAAATAAGTCAGCAACTTGAAAATAATACAATGACAGGAATAAGTAATAATGACAAGAACTGAATCAAATACCATGTTTTAAGTTCAATATTGACATTATGAGAAAATTTGATTTGGTTCTTTGTCCAGTTCAGTTTGCGACCAGAACTGTGGACAGAATTGAGTTTGTGAACCAAGGCACCACTGTATTCCATGTAATTAATAGCAATTGGGAAAAAGTAGGACAAAGCCTAATTTCAGACAAAGTAGATTCTTTCTTTCTTTCTTTCTTTCTTTCTTTCTTTCTTTCTTTCTTTCTTTCTGTTTTTTTTTTTTTTAGACAAAGTAGATTTCAAGTCAAAACTGATCAGAAGAGAAAAGGTCACTGCATATTGGCTAAGGCAGTGGTGGTGAACCTATGACCAATGTGTGCCCATCAGTCATGTAGAACCCTCTCTGTTGTCATGTGAACCTAACACCCCAGCAGCTGAGCATCAGATAACAGTTGTTTTCTATAAATTGAGACCTCAGAATTTAATTGCAGTGTTGCCACTTTGAAATAGTTTAATAGGTTTTGGCTTTGCAGTTTGGGCACTTGGTCTCTGAAAGCTTTGCCATCAAGAGGTTAAGGAAACAATTCAACAGGAAGCGATAAAAATTATAAACATGTATGCACCAAACAGCAGCAGCATGCCCAACTTCATGAAACAAATTCTAATGTATGTGAAAAATTAGATAAATACAATACATTTGTAATGGGAGACCTCAATATCCCACTATTACAAAAGCATAGATCACTAGACTCCCCCGCAAAAAAACCAACAAAACCAAAAAAACAAAACAACAAGTATCAGAGTTGAATCAAATGTTCAAATGATATCTACACTGTCCAATATGTGAGACCTACATTGTTCTCAGCAGCACATGGGACTTTCTCCAAAACAGATCACATATTAGCCCATACAACATACTTAAATAAATACAAAAGAACTGAAATTATCCTACTTACATCATCAGATCATAGTTTAATGAAACTAAAAATCAAGATACCACAAAAACTATGGGAAACGAAATAACACTCTTTTGAATGATTGATGATCACAGATGAAATTAAAGAATTTAGATAATTTCTACAATAAAATAATACCAGTTCAACACATTGACACCTGTAGGACACAAGGAAAACAGTCCTAAGAGTTAAGTTTACAGCAGTGATTTCCCACATCATAAAATAAAATGACCTCAAATAAACTAAGATACACTATTGAGTCCTAAAAAACAAGAATCCAAATCTGAAGCTAATATAAGGAAGGACATTATAAAGACTAGAGCAAAAATTAATTAAATTGAGACTAAAAAATAAAAACCAATGAATAGAAGAGTTGGTTCTTTGAAATCAGATAAAACAAAACAGACAAACTTTTGGCCAATTTTACCAAAATAAGGAAAGACCTAAATACATACAATTAGAAATGAAAAAGGTGAAATCAAAATGTATTTTGCAAAAATTCCTAAGATCATTAGTAAATAATTTGAGAAGCCATACTTTAATATAATAAAATGGAGGGGGGAACTACCTGCTTGAGTCCCCCTCCTGTCCCTCTCTTGGACAGGAGCTTTCTTTCTCTCAATAAATATAT
>NW_004524826.1:821145-822188 GCF_000260255.1 Octodon degus | reverse complement strand
GTGGTGGGGGGTGGCCCAAGGGGCTGGGAGAGGGTCCGGCCCACTCTGCGCCTGGGCTGGGACTGGTCCCGCCGGCGCAGGGTAGCAGGAAGCTCTCTGCACACTCACCGGACCTGGGCTAGGACTGGGTCTCTTTTCTAGGTTCTTACTTCATATTCAAATTCATTCATTCTGCCAACTACAACAAAAAAATTCAAGATGATCCTTAAAGGGATCAAACCTTCTATAACCCATTCACATTACCCTGCTTATATATCAAGGGACTGACTCAGCAGGCCAAAGAGATGAGTATTTCATTAAAATTATTAACTTTAAAGTCATATTAAGAGCCCACAAATATCAAATAGATATTAAAGACTAAGAGGATAGTAATAGAAAAACAAGTTTTTTAAAAAGCATTACAAGAAGTCTCAAAAACTCTTCCTCTCTAGGAGCAGGTAAGAGACAATTTATTTATAAGTATCTAGAATATGTATATGCATAAACACAGTAATTCTAACATGAATTTGGAGGAAAACAAATTCAATAGTAGTACAGGAATGCTATCTTTCCCTGAGTCAAACTAAATCTCTGGGCCAGGAATATAGCTAGATCTCTGGAATCCCCAAGCCAGCAGCATACCTGTAGGGTAGCTGAACTTCATTTTACCCATTAGAGAGAAAGGAAAGATAGCACCTATAGGACTGTCATACAAAGTTTTCATTTTGGGAGTTAAACCTAGGCTATTATAAGTCTGTGCTATAGCTTAATGTGCTAATGAATGGATTTATTTTCACTTGGAAAAACAATATATTAACGTGCCCTAAAGGAGAAAGCTATATATAATGTGGAAAAGGCAAACACCTAATACCTTACTTCACCTGAAAAACTAAAATCTTAAAAATCATTTATTCAGAAACTATCAGTATTCAGACATCTTATCATATTGCCTAAGGGCCAGGGACATAGCTCAGTAGAATAACCGCTTGCCTGGCAAGCAAGGGCCTGAGTTTAATCCCCAGTTCCGAAAAAAAAAAAAAAAAAAAAAAAAAAAATAATCCACA
>NW_004524826.1:810887-821045 GCF_000260255.1 Octodon degus | reverse complement strand
AGTCAATAAAATTGAATTAAAAAAGCCCAGGTACCAACATATTTACTGTCAAATTATACAAGAATTTTAGAGAAAATCTAATGCCATTATTCTTCGAACTCTTTCATGAAATTGAAAGAGAAGTAGTACTCCCAAAGCTATTCTGGGAAGCAACCATTCATCTGATTACAAAACCAGAAAAGAACGCAACCAAGAAAGAGAACTAGAGACTAATCTCTTTAATGAACAGAGGCTAAAAATCTTAAAAACAAAAAACAAACAAAAAAAAAACCCTGGCAAACAGAATGTAGCAAATCATCAAACAGATCATACATCATGACCAATCTAATTTATTGTAGGGATGGCTCAGCACATATAAATTAATAAATGTAATATACCACATAAATGGAAACAAGGTAAAAAAAAAATCACATGATCATATTAACAGACACAGAAAAAAGCATTTGACAACCTGAGAAAAATTCTGAAGAAAACAGGCATAGAAGTATAGAAAGCAGAGGCTGGGGTGATGGCTTGATGATCTAAGTGCTTGCCTGGAAAGTGCAAGGACCCGGGTTTGATCCCTGGTACCACATGCTATGCTGGCCCATGTTTACCCCGAGCATGCTGAACTGGCCACCAAAACTGGGTGGGGTGGTGCACACCTGTAATCCCAGTGCTGGGGAGGCTGAAACAGGAGGATCACTACGAGTCTGAGCTGTGTTGTGAGACCCTGCACCAAATAAATAAATAAAAGATTAAGAAGTATAGAAGGTCTTTATCTCAATCTGATAATAGGCATTTGTGACAAACCAACAGCCAATAGCATTCTTGTATACTAATAACAAACTTACTCAGAGAGAAATTAGAGAAACAATACTTTTCACAATAGTATCATGAAAAGTGAAATACTTAGGAATTACCCTAACAAAGGAAGCAAAAGATCTCTACAAAGAAAAACTATAGTACTCTGAAAAAGGTTATCAAAGAGGGTATCAGAAAATGAATGACAGTTTTTGTACAGATAGAATGAATATAATCAAAATGACTATACTTCCAAAACCATAATCCCAATCAAATACAAATAGCATTTCTCACAGACTTAGAAAAAGCAATCCTGAAATTCATATAGGCCCAGAAGAAACCTAGAATAACAAAAGCAATTCTGGGCAACAACAAGGCAAGGTGAATCACAATCTTGGACTTCAAGTTATACTGCAAAGCTACAGTGCAAAAATGGCATGGTACTGACAAAATAAAAATGACAAAAACAAAAAGACCCTCAAATACCAAGCCAAATGAAAACAAAACCCCCAAACACTAAAAAACACAAGTGCATGCCGCCCCAGCCCCAAGTCCAGGTGTGGTGGTGCCCACCTGTAGTCTGGCCTGCATAGGGAGACTCTGTAAATCAATCAATCAATCAATCAATCAATCAATCAATCAATCAATCAATCAATCTTTGTTCAGATTAACAAGTACAAATGTCCAATACATAAAAAAAACTTCAATATCACTAGCCAGTTAGAAATGCAAATTAACAGACCACTAAGATTCCATCTCCCTTCAGAAAAAAAGACCGTCATCAAGAAATCAAGAGGGGCTGAGGAGATAACTCAGCAGCATAAGTATCTGCCTGGCAAGCACAAGATCCTGAGTTTGATCCCCAGTACCAAATAAACAAACAAACAAAGAAAAGAAATCAACTAATAACATGCTGGAGAGGCTGTGGAGAGTGGGTTTTTCATTGCTGGTGGGAATGTAAACTGGTACAATTACTATGGAAATCAGCATGGAGATTCCTTCCAAAACTAAAAACAGAAATTCCATTTGACCCAGTTATTCTCCTAGTATCTTCCCCAAAGAGTTAAAGACATATCACAGTGATATATGGATATCCATGTTTGTAGCAGCATAATTTAATAGATGTATCTTAGAAGCAGCTTATACATCCCTCAACAGATAAATGGATAAAGAAAATGTGTTTACAGACAATGGTGTATATGTATTTTTCCATAAAGAAGGATACACTTGAGTCATTTGTAGAAAAATGGATGCACCTTGAGACATAATGTTAAATGAAGTAAACTAGACACAGAAGTTTAATTATTACATGGTCTTTTGTTTGAGAAACAGTGTATAAAGTGCAAAATGGACAACAGATAGCACAAAAGAAAAAGGTTATTGTAATCTAGCATGAACGAAGTATCTAAAACTGTATCTTGATTTAGTACAATTGTCTTATGTACCTTATATGGCCCTGGAGCTTTAGTCTGGCTATTATTCTGCACGTAAGATAATTAACTTTATAAGCATTTGTAAGAAAAATAAGTGAATCCAATGCTGGCAAAAAAGGGGAGTGCAGGGGAAAGAAAAAAAAAAAAGAGAACTGAAATGTGTTATGTATATGTACAAATTCCTAACATGAATATAATCATTATGCACTATAAATCTATTCTAATGCAAATAAAAAAGAAATCAGACAGAAGTGGGTTTAAATCCCCAGTGCTAGTGTCCTACAGTACATAACTGTCCCTCTGAGCCACAGTTTCCTCATTGGCAAAAATAGTATAATAATCATCTCAGGGTTGCTCTTAGGTTTAAAAGTGATGAATAAAAGTTTCAAAAGCAGATACTTGTTAACTAGTTGTTAAACAGGTAAAATATTTTATGTATAATAGACAAAGTCATTCTGTCCTCTGTTCCTTCACTACTATTTTAAGTTACAACAAAAGGAAAATCCATATGAAATGTCATTATGATTTATTCTTTCAAGCAGATTAATTATATTGAAAATATTTGGAAATAAAAAAGATTCTGATCTACAGTGTGACCTCAATTCTACAGTAAGTAGCCAAAGTTCTTAAAGCAAATTATTTGACTCCTAATCTTAGGACCTCGGTAAAATGTAAGTAAATAACAGTCTAATCACTAGATTAACTTTATAAAATTATTATTTACAAAATGCTTCTGTTCAATTACCACTACTACCATTTAGTAACCACAGAAAAAGATGATGTACTAAGTACTACAGCCAACCCTAGGGGACTTTCCACTGCTGGCAAGGTCACAAGCATCCCGAAAATCACTCCATCATATCAACAATCATCAAAACAAATTTCAGAGTTAAAAGTGGTGGTGGGGAGAATATATATATATAGTCATTTAAATAGTAATTCCACAAAATAAAAAGCAATCATCATAACACCTGGATTTATCAGTGGCTACTAAATTAACAGCTTTATTTAGCAGAAAATATTTACCAGGTATAGAAAGACTGCATTCTTTCTTTGAATTGATTCATTGAAAACAGAGTAGTTTGGTAATTAAAAAGGCAGGGAAGCTCTTCTTACTTTTCCAGTCTATGAATACAAAAAGAGAAAAGGCAAAACTGAGTAAGCAAGCTGTATTAAATAACCTAATCCTTTAGGGATACAATTACATAGTGGGGAGCACTGGCCTACACATCACCCATAGTCTGCTCCCTCAGGTAGTCTTCTCTTGTGCCCATTTACTCATTTACAAAATAGAGCGATTGTACCTGCTTTTATTAAAGAAACATGGAGGTATATGAGAAAGTTTTTTAAAAAAATGTATTTTCATGTACTCTTTTTTTGTGAAGCTGTATAAAATACCTTATCCCAAATTTTTCTTTAAAGGGTATATTTCAAAAAATAACAAAATTACTTGAAATTTAGCCCTCACTTCCTCCCAAATTTAAGTACCAATATACTGACTGCTATAGCTGTATTCTGAAGAACACAAAACAACAAACAACAATAAAACCACCCTACCAAAACATTACATTTTGTATTACAAAATAGAAAAAGTTAATGTGTGGCACACAAGCATGGAAATGCACTATTACTGGTGACCACCACTCTATCATGAGGCCTCAGAATCCCACTCATTGAAATCTTCATCAACAAAGAGGAAATGGTATATATACTGACTCTTATTTGACATACAGCTGCACTGTTGGGTATTTTTGAATTAGTGTAATTAATCAGATAGTTTAACTAATGAATGGAAACCATTTAAATTTTCCATAACCAAACGCAATGCTCATGCAACTAATGCATATAATTTTTTATATATTCAGTCATGGTCCTATTTCATGAAACTCTAAACAGGATAGATTTTGATTTTGCAAACAAAATCAAATATGTCTAACAGTTCAAACTGCTACCTTTATTTTCCCCCAGAATATTCAGTCAAATTTATTAAGGTAAAGTCTCTGAACATTGGGTAAAGCTATTTTAATTGCTCTTTGTCTAAGACATACTTGAGCAAGCCATAAATCTGTTCCCCACTCAAAGTTATGATACATGTATGTATATCTCATGATATTTTCACATATGCCATTTCAACTGCTCAAATCCCCATAAGCTAGGTAATATTACATTCTTTTATACATAATGATGCTAAGACTTGGAACAGTTAAATGACTTAAGAGAAATGCCTAAGTGTTAACAGTATGAAAGTAAGTGGATTTGAAGATAAGTGGATTCTGGCTGTGCTAAACAAAGCAACTAAAGCGTGTGATTATTTTTTTCATGGGTAAGAGCCTCAAGTTTGAATCACAAGGACTGAAATTTAATTATCACACTCTTATATTGGTTGTTAGGACAGAAATGTTTTTTAAAGTTGTCTCCTCTACCATTGTCCTTTTTAGGGGTAGTAAGACTACCATAACAATAGTTAGAAAATCATAAAAAGTAGGTAGCTTTCTAATTTTTTTTAGGTTTAAATTTTAATTGGAATTTAGGTCATTTGGTGAGAAGAGAATATAAATGTGCCCAACTGTCTATTCATTTTTTTTCCAACTGTCTATTCAAAAGGGAGTTGTTTTGTGAGGTTGTAGTCATTTATAGCCCAGAACATACCGAACAACATAAAATTTGTTTATAAATCTCTCACAGCAGTCAAAATTTACTAAAAAATTATTATATGATACAAGTGAAACTAGTATTTTTTCCTCTCTTCAAAGTCTGACCTGTATGTACTTTAAGTTCTTTATGAAAATGAAAAAGAAATTAAATTGTAAGAAGATACAAACAAAAGTAAAATAACAAAACAACTTAAAAGGATAGCAAGACATTGAGACAAATATACAACACAAATTTAATAAATCCACTAAAACCCTTCAGCATAAGAAATATAACGAGTAAGGAAAACCCACCCACCCTTCCAATATGATGGCTACAAACTGACAGACTCTTTCTGGTGGTCCATTAACACAGCTACCTTCCATTCTTTTGAAATTTCCCCCAACTCAAATGGGATGCAAATAAGCCAGGTGTGTTTTTTATTATAATAGTAATTTTGCTAGTCCCTATAGTTTCCATAATAGCATGCACAGCTGACAATGTACAAGAGCTTGTACTGACCTCAGACTGGTTTAAAAAGTTTCAATAAACTGGGTATGGCGGAGCACAGTGAAGCTGAAGCAGGAGCATCACAGGTTTAAGATCAGCAAGGGCAATTTAGTAACTTAGCAACTTTGTCTCAAAATAAAAAATATTTAAAATAGGACTGGAGATGTACCTCTTTGCATAGGTCCTAGGTTCAACCTTAAGTACAAGGAGAAAAAAAAGTTTCAGAATTCACTGACTACTGGGTGTGGTGGTGCATACCTGTAATTCCAGCACATAAAAGGCTGAAGCAGGATGACCGCCATGTGAGGCCAGTCTGGGCTACATAGTAAGTTGCAGGCCAGTTGGAACACATAGCAACTCCTTTCTCTAAAAACAGAACACTCACTGAGCATTTGATACAATTATGGTACCTTGCTAAAGAAAAAAAATACTAAGCAGAAGGAACACATCAGCCATCAAATTTACTTAATTCTTCGACTAAAGGGAATATTCTTTGTGGGGCACTCAGTATAGTAATATCTAGACTTAAAAAATCATTATAAAGAATGATCTAAATAGTAAGTACTGTGCATCAGCAATGGTAAAGTGTATCTTTTTACTATATATGTTAAGCTTCCAAGTGTCTATTCACTGTTAACTCAAGGAGAGGAGAGTTCCTGACAAACAGGACACTTAACCTACTACTATTTGTAACCCATTCCCACGCAAAGGTCTTCATACATGGGTGGAAAACCGAATCATCTCTTTGTGAGGTAGTAATTTTTCCAAGATGGTGTTATGGTTTGTGTCTAGTTGTCCCCACAAAGCTTCATGCAGTCATGAGGCAGCTTCTGAGTTTGTAATTATCATGGGTGTGGGGGCTGCACCTGCCTTGGGGCAGGTAATTTGCATTACAATATGAGGAGAGAGAGGCTACTAGCTAGCTGCCTGAGCTACTGCCACTCCCTTGCTCTCTGCTCTTTGCCAATATCATGAAAGGCTGCTCTCTGCCATGTGTCACTCTGCCTCAGAGCCAACAGAGTATGCACTGAAACCTCCACTAACTGTGAGCTAAATAAACCTTTCCTTTCTTAATTCTGGATGTCAGGTATTTGTCCCAGCAATGAGAAAAGAGTAACTGAGAAAGAATTTGGTACTAGAGAAGTGGAGTCATTGCTGTGACTAAACCTGACTATGTGGATTACAAGCTTTTAGGAATGGCTTATGGGAAAATAGGAAAGGTTTAATGGCTATATAGGACATTCTGGTCAGAACTCAGAAGATCAGAATGCTGTCAGAAAGCCTGCTTTTAAAGACCTGGCTGGTTACTGCACTGGTTGTTCGACTCCACATGTGTGTTATGGCTTGGTTTTAAGTTTGTCTACATTTTGTTCATATCCAGAGACTTTGCCTGAGACAGATTAAGCATGTCAGACTGATTCATGTGACAAAAGAAATTTCAAAGCAGTCAAATACTGAGGCAGTGGCATGGCTATTGTTGAGGGCTTTAGTCAGATATATGTTGAGAATCAAGAGCAAAGAGCCCAGCAGGATGATTTAAAATGTGAGTTTGGCCAGAAAGGAAGCAACAATAAAGCTACGGCCTGCAAAGATAGAGCTGAGAGAATCTCCATTGTGGAGAAGGAAAGAGAGATCAGAAAAGACAGCCTGAGGGCCTTAGGGAAGGCAGCAGGTTCTCACCCTTTGCAGCCTCAGAACTGCAACTGAGAGGGACTCTGCCTTGAGGCGAAAGCCGCAGAGCCCCAAGTTCCAGAATGGAGGTGGTGGCTGCACCAGGTTCCAGAATGGTGCCGGCCTGGAGAATTTATTCCCTAGAATCAGGTTCAGAGTGCCCAGTGATCCAGGCACTTGATCCCTACAGCCAAGAGAAAAGAGTACCTGGCTACTGCTCCAGCTGGCAGCAGACCTTGGCATCATCCACTTGGCGTTGATTTTAGGCGCCTGCGGCATGCAGGAGTTCTGAGGTTAAGAAGGCTTCCACCCAGATTTAAGAAGGCCTGGGAGTTCAGGCAGTGTGCCCCTGAGAGGGCAGCATGTAAGGCTGTGAATGAGAGGACTATTCAGTGGAAACTCCAGAAGTTTGGAAAAGCTAGGAATATACATCATCTAAGAAAAGCTGCAAAAAGGGAGCAAAGCAGGCCTAAGGGAGAAGCCATGGGAGCTTCAACCAATAGCAGTCACAGAGGTGGAGCTACATGGAATTCACAATCTGCCACAGATTGCTTCAGATGTTCCACATGGAACTATAGGACTTAATGTTTGCCCTGCTGAATTTTGGACTTATGTTGGTCCCAATGCTTTGTATTCTTGTTATGTGTACCTTTTGGAATGGTAATGTTTATCTTGTGCCATTGAATGATGGAAGTATTTTAACTTTTCATTTGTACAGGGGCTTATAGCAAAGAGTTTAGAGACTTGATACTTGGACTTTTCAGCAATGCTGAAACTATTAGGACTTTGGCAACTCTTACAGATGGACTAAAATGCCTTTTGCATAAAGGGATGTGCATGCGTCTTTGGAGGTCCAGGGGCACAATGTTATAGTTTGTGTCTAGTTGTCTTCCTAAAGCCTTATGCACTCATGGGGCAGCTTCCGGAGTTTGTGATTATCATGGGTATGAGCGCTGCCTCTGTCCTGTGGCAGGTAATTTGTAATACGATGTAAGGAGGGGAGAGAGGCTAGCTAGCTGCCAGAGCTACTGTCACTCTCTTGCTCGCTATTCTTGTCAATGTTATCAAAGGCTGCTTTTTCTCTGTCATGCGTCACTCTGCCTTGGAGCCAGTGGAATATGCACTGAAACCTCCACTAACTGTGAGGTAAATAAACCTTTCCTTTCTTAATTCTGGATGTCAGGTATTTGTCCCAGCAATGAGAGAAGAGTAACAGTGTAAAGTTTGAGTCATAAATTTTAAATACCTTCATTACTTAAGAATTCTTTAAAAAATATTTTTAAAGAATCAGAATTTGAAGATCAGCCACAATTTACAAGAAAAAAAAAAGAGGAAAAAAAAATGACATCAAAACCCCAAGAAATTCAAAAGAAGGGTTTATTTATAACAACCTAGAATTATCTTGTTATCTGTTTAATGATAGGCAATATGAGATTTACTCTGAGGTTACATTCCTAACTTTATGTACAAGGCAGGAAAGAATGTACATTTCACTTATTTTCCTTCAGTTACTCTTTTTTTCTTAAATTAGGAAACATTTTCAAGGAATAAATTTAACTTTTGAATTTAAGCTTTATGTACTGTCAGCATTTACCTTACTCTTTTGGATGAAATAAATCTTGGATTATCACTATTGTTTTAAAGCAACAACAATACAGACTAAACAGAAAACAGACCCACGGGCTCCTTTTTGAACCTCCCTTTGTAGAGTATTAGTACCCCTTAGGGTCTATCTTCAGCCCACTTCTTCCTCACTATACCACTATTGTCTTTGAGTCTTTTGTGGGGCAGAATTGACCAAAAATGTTAATTCTGTTGGTTTTGATATTTGACTAACTGGTTGCCATGCCTACTCTAGTTGAATAAGAACAATGACATAGAAAATGAACTCGGCTCAAGGGAAGGGCCTGAAAGATTAATCTCAACCTCCTACCTAGTATCTGGTTCAGAAGTGGCCTGTATTTCAGAATTTAGTCAATGAAATCAAAGAATAGCTCCTGGACCTTTAGGGGATACTTGCTCCAGACTGAAAAGAGAAGTTAGACCTATGCTGCTGAAGCACTTGGTCTTTGAATTCCATAAGCCAAGTAAATTCCTTGGTATTTAAGCCCATTTCAGTCACCTGAGGCTGAAAGCAATCTAACAACAAATAAATTATTACAAGTTATTGGTGCCCATAACTTTAGGCAGAAAGTTACAGTACTACAGTTTACTAAGGTTTACTTTAGTTCTCTGATAACAAATGTGATTGGTCCACTGTGGCATGTGTGCCATAGGTTCACCACTTACTGGTATAGGTCATTAATGTTCAAACAGTCCTCATACAATGCTTGAACGGAACTGGAATATGCTGGGTGTGTTACAATTTTACTGTTATCTGTAAAATATCTTATGTTTAATATATGCCATATATGTTGCCATTTTTTGTTTCAATTTTAATTCCCTTGCTTCTCAAAAGAAATTTTTCTGCTTGATATAACAAAGATCTACAATGAAGCCATCAAGGCCCTATAAAACTACATTCCAACAACAACAACAAAAAAAATTACTGGAAAGTTTCAAATTAAGTTAATAATTGTATAGGCAGTAATGATGACATGATTTTAAACATAACTTGTTATAACATGAACAAGTTCTGTACTTATTAAGAAATAGGCAAATATAAAAGATTTTTCAAATACAAAGCCAGATTACCCAGAAATAGTACTTAACATTCTCTCCATTGACCTGAATTTAAGTCTCACTTTACACAAACACACACACACACACACACACACACAAAAAAAAAAAAACTACTTGGATGAACTTCTAAAATACTCTATTTTCTTGAGTAGGGTAAATTCTTTATTTGCTTCATTATTTAGCTGTACAAGTACTAAACAAAACTGTCTTCTTGCAATGTTTGTTTTTAGACAATACAAAAATACTGCAACAGCTATCATAGATGCTTTCTGAATTATCTTTCACAGAAAACAGGCGCTCCAGAAGGATCTCTTTTCTAGGTTCTTTTTTCTTTGTGTGTAAATTTTTTATTTTTTTTCAAAGTTTTATTGATAAACAGATAGCAATGAGACAGTTTCAAATCCAATCGGAAGTACAGTTTCAACAAATAATACACTGCATATATTCT
>NW_004524826.1:802141-805727 GCF_000260255.1 Octodon degus | reverse complement strand
AATCCACACATTGCCTAGATCCTTTCTTGCACACACAACACTTGTATGCATCAAGAGAAAAACTAGATAGGTTGACAAAGAATGTAAGCCATGAAAGAAAATAAAAGTGGCATACCTAAAATCGTAACATGGTAATCAGCTTGTGCATATCACCATTAAACCTCTTCCAGACTTTCTCCTTGTCACTTAATACAAAAAGTTTAAATGCTGTCCTGTATCATTAGATTCAGGATCAAATCTAACATAAGAGGCAACCTTCATTTGTCCTGATTCTCACAAGCAGCAAAGAATTTCACAGACTTTCAGTGCAGAGAAATGTTAGCAACAGTCACTTCAACCCTTTCATTGTATAAGCAAGGAATTGATGTACAAGCCTGTATGATTTACATAAAGGACACTGAATGAGTGGCTGGAATTCAGACTCATTTTCTGATTTCTGGTCCAGATGAACGTTCTTCACAAATATGTATTTTTGAACAATATTATAAAACAATTTTCTAACAAGATTAGTGCTGCATCAATCTGAGTATACTTGAATAGTTTTTCTCTAAAACTAATTTTATAATAAACATCTGTTCAATAAATAATTTCTAAACTTACTATATAATAAGCACTGTACTCTGATCTCTGGAGCCAAAGGAATAATTCAGACATGATTTTGAACCAGTTGCTTCGGGCTGATAGAATGGTTAGAATAGAAACTAGAAATCTGTAATTTGATTAAAGCTAAGAGGTGCTTATGGTGCTGTTCTCGGAGTTTGTGTCTCTGCTGGCGCTGTCCTCATGGCCTCCCAAAACCACAACCCTGCTGCTAGTGTTACTGCCGCCCATAAAGGAGCAGAGCCCAGTGGTGGCTCAGCCTGGGGTCCTGTGAGCAAGAGGTTACAGGAGGAGCTGATGACCCTCATGATGTCTGGTGACAAAGGAATTTTTGCCTTCTCTTAGTCAGACAACCTTTTCAAATGGGTAAGGACCATCCATGGAGCAGCTGGCACAGTGTACGAAGACCTGAGGTATAAGCTCTCCCGGGAGTTCCCAGTGGCTACCCTTACAATGCTCGCACAGTGAAGTCCCTCACTCCCTGGTACCACCCCAGTGTGGACACCCAGGATAACATCTGCCTGGACATCCTCAAAGAGAAGTGTATGATATGAAGACCATCCTATCTATCCAGAGCCTGCTAGGAGAACCCAACATCGATAGTCCTTTGAACACACATGCTACAGAGCTCTGGAAAAATCCCACAGCTTTTAAGAAGTACCTGCAAGAAACCTACTCAAAGCAAGTGTCTAGCCAAGAGCCCTGACCTCAGCTGACCAGCCTTTTCTTGTGTCTTCTTTACTTCTTTAGTCTGCCCTGTCCTTGATTTCTGTGTAAGATGCTATGTCTTGAGCTGTGGTGTTTTTGTTTTTTAAATTAAGTCTCTGGTTAAGCCTTTGCAATGTATAATATTAAATAAAAACATAGTGATTTTTTAGCACGCACACCAAAAAAGCTAAGAAATGTCTTGATTTTCTGACAATAGGGTTTACATATAGGAATGGTTTAACACAATGGAGAATATGTAGTTTTTGGTGCAATTTTAAAGATTTTTTGTTCAGTAGAAAACCTATGAGTAAGCAGATATTTACTGAATATAGTTGCCTTCCCCAAATCAGACAATCTTTACAAATGAGTAGGGACCATCCATGGAGCAGCTGGCACAATGTACAAAGACCTGCGATATAAGCTCTCCCTGGAATTTCCCAGTGGCTACCCTTACAATGCTAGGAGAACTCATAATTTTAAAACTTATTTACTTGTTTGATTTCTATTTACCTTACCCTTGATTTGTATTTACCCTTACCCTTACAAAGAAACAGTCTAAATGAATAAACGTTACAACATAATTTGGGACTTCAGATACTCCCATTAAAGACTCTTCGATATTTAATATTTATGATTCTTCCTTATTATCTTTTGTTTCCATATATTAAAAACTAGATTTTTTTTTTTTTAAAGTTCAGAAGGATTTTTTTTTGGGGGGGTGGGGAGCTGGCTCAGGATGGCTTAAGGGCAGGTTTGATAAGGCATGAGGATCTGGGGATTGAACCACATTATCCTGAGGCTGACTGCCTTCAAAAACTAGATTTATAATTCAGCTAAGTTTAACAAATACTTTGATGCTTTTCATTAAATAGTGTCACCATGAACTGTTTAAATGAGAACAGATCACAAATCAGCCAACAAATCAAACATCTCAAACAAAGGTTTTTAATTGGATTTGAGTTCCACTGGCCAAAGACAGAATAGGGTAAAAATTAGGATAACTCTAAGTGAAAGGCATGCATTAAGTTATGATATTAAGTTAGCATTTACACCACTGTAACATCAAAATTAATTTCTACAAAATATGTCAGTTCACATCGCAACACTCATGGAACCAAAGGAACATACATCATATCACATTCACTCACAGGTACCTTACAGCCTTTGCTACTTTCGTTCCTTCAACTAACAATGCTTCTACCCAGGTAACTTGTTTATTCTAGATTCTTATCACCTTGAGTGACCTTCTCTTTATCACTTACCTTCACCCCAAGTGTCACTGTCATGTGACATTTATTTTCTCTATGTGCTCATAATTTTAAAACTTGTTTACTTGTTTGATTTCTATTTACCTTGACTTTCTAAGCATAGGCACATTATTAATCTTGTTCACTACAGAAACTGTAGCATGTAGTAGACACTCAAAAATATTTGTAGAATGAATGGTATTGTGGAAGTTAATAAATATTAGGTCAAGGATATGAGATTTAAGTCAACAATAAAACTTCGTTTTTCCAAAAATAGACATAAGAATATATACTTAGTGCATGCATATATTAATTTAGAATAAAGGAAGCTATCTAATGAAATCTTATTATACATAAGTACACTTCCTTCAAAGAACTTCTGAAATTCAAAGCTGAAAACCAGCCTAGCAAATATTTTTTTTAAAAGTCAAGGCTATGAGAGGCAACAAGTAGTTCCTACTTTGTGATATTCTTGGCTCCTTGAAGAGCACTAAATTCTATTTTATTAATGCTTGTAATGTTTCAAGATTAGCATAGGTTTTCCAAAACAACAAATTTAGAATTGCCTTCTAATTAATGGATGTAGAATCTGAGAACATTCTGAGCAGAAATTCCAAATTCTAATCACAAATCAACACTGACATTTTAGGACTTTGGTAAACGGAGGGTAGTACTGCTTAATATCTAATATAAAATTTTGCTCAGCAGCATTTCATTCATTCATTCATCACTTATTTGACAGTGTCTTGCCATGTACTTCAATCTGATCTGAACTTCCTGTATAGCCCAGTCTGGCCTCAAACTTGCTGTGATCCTCCTGCTTCAGCCTCCTTGGTGCTGGGATTATGGAAATATGCCATCACACCCAGCTCAGCAGCCTTTAAACCAACATAAAAATTTTAAGAAACTTACCTATTCTAAATCATATTTCAGGGACACTGATTTTTTCATCAACTTTCCAAAATAAGACTGGGGAAATAACTCAGTGGCTTAAGTGTCTGCCTGGCTAGCGCAAGGTCCTGAGTTTGATC
>NW_004524826.1:795560-797671 GCF_000260255.1 Octodon degus | reverse complement strand
ATTTTCGGGAAGGGTCTACAGGGTGTTGGGGGTCTCACTACTAGATTGGACTCGTGATCCACCTGTTCATAGCTTCCCAAGAGCTGGGATTACAGGCGCACACCACCACGCCCAGTGTCAACTGCTGTCTCAGCGAGCCCTGGGAATCAAACCCTGGTTCCTGCGCCAGCTTGCAGGCACTTTAATCCACTGAGCTATTTGATTGGCCTCCTCAGTGGTCAGTTTGAAACTGAGCTACAAAATAAATGTTATATGATGGTCTCATCAGGGGTGTGTGTGTGTTTGTGTGTATTTGGTATAGTCTCACTACGCAGCTCAGACTCCTAGTGATCCTCCTGTTTTCAGCTTCCCCAGCGCTGGGATTACAGGTGTGTGCCCCATGCCTGCTCTCTGTTGCCAGCTCAGCGTGCCTGGGAGTGAGGCCAACATAGCATGTGGTGCCTGAGATCGACCCTGGTCCCTGTGTTTGCCTAAGCAGGCACTTAGTTTGCTGAGCAATCTCACTGGCCCTTCTCATCAGTTCTTCAGCCATCAATAACTATTACATTTACTTGACTAACATTGACTCTAGAGTTCAGGAGTTTCAAATCTCAGAACCTGCATGATTTATAAAAATATCTTTGGAAAGAAAATGACAGGTGGAAAAAAAAACCCCAGAAATTGTAAAAGAAAGGAGGATGGCTGAAATTCTTGGAAATGATGCTAGCATTAATGAAAAGTGTTAAGACTTCTTTTAAGAACTAGATTTATAGGACTAAGGAGATAGACAGCTTGGTGGTCTAAGTGCTTCCGGCAAGTGCAAGGACCCAGGTTTGATTTCTAGTACCGCATGCCATGCCAGCCCCAAAACCAAGAGTGCTGGCACACCCTGTAATCCCAGCGCTGGGGAGGCTGAAAACAGGAGGACTATTAGGAGTCCAAACTGTGCAGTGAGACCCTGTACCAAATAAATAAACTTTTAGAAAACCCTCCTTCTTGAAATATTCCCACAATCAGAAAGAGTAAATTCTAAGTCTTTAACTTAGAATAAAAGGAAAGAAAAAAAAGAAATTCAGGAAAGGAATAATCTAAACTAACCAATCTGATTTTTGTTAATATTTTTGTAGTCATACTGATTTTCTGCTAAGTTTCATTATCTATACACATTCCGATAGTGTTCTAACTGACCTAAAGCAGAAGCAACTTTACCTTGCAGAAAAAGCAACAGATTAGAAGCAGAACATTTAATGCTAGATAGCACACTTCAAGTAAATGAGGGAAAACACAGGTACGTAACTGACACAAAGCAGTCAAAAAAGTTCTACACAGAATAAACTTTAGGAGGGCTGACCTGATAGCTCGGTGGGACTGGAGGGCCTGCTTAGGCAGAGTGCAGCAGCTGGGGTTCGACCTTGTACTTGCCATGGGGTGTGCTGAGAAGGCGACTGAGACTGGGCATGGTGGCTTGCACCTGTAATCCTAGCACTTGGGAGGCTGAAAACAGGAAAATTTCTGAGTACAACTTGGGTGGTTTTATTTTTAGTTAGCAGCTGGTAATCATTCATAATACATTATAAATTAATTTGTAGTTACTACCTTTGATTTTTCACATAGAGATTAATCATGAACAGTAATCTTTTGGTTCAAGCTCAATGATATGGAGGGAAACGAAGGGAAGAAAAACTTGTTTTAACTATGACTTTTCTTTCTTAATCACGTACAATAATTTCTTTCATTCTAACATTTATAAATATCTAGTTTTTACTGTCTTAAGCACATGAAATTAACAGAGAGAAAAGAAGCAAGAAAAATGGTAAGTCCAAATTCTCATTCATACATTACTCCCTCCACTCAGGCAAATCAGTGAATCACAGCAGAACTCTGTGATTCACAGTTCATGCTGGACTCTGACAGAGAACCCTAGGAGAGCTCTCAGACCCTTTCCTTTCAACCGCCACAATTATGACAGAGAAAGGCTGGGAGGGGCTGGTGAGATGGCTCAGTGGTCTGAAGCACCTGCTTAGAGCAAGCTTAGCAAAGCACAAGGACCGCGGTTCAATCCCCCAGCACCACATGCCAGCCAGCCCCGCCCCCTGGTGGGCTGAGCTGGACACACACACACACACACACAC
>NW_004524826.1:781166-795460 GCF_000260255.1 Octodon degus | reverse complement strand
TTTTCATCAACTTTCCAAAATAAGACTGGGGAAATAACTCAGTGGCTTAAGTGTCTGCCTGGCTAGCGCAAGGTCCTGAGTTTGATCACCAGTACAAAAAAAAAAAAAAAAAGACTAATCATCTTGTGAGCCCTGTTAAGATTCTAGCTCCTCTTTGAAATATTTTAAATAATTATTCTGTTTACCATGGTTGGATATAAAAAACACTACATGAAAACTGGTGAGTCATCTGTTAGCCAAGCATTTACTATGTACCAACATCTTAAAATGTGTGTAGAACTGACATATTCATTCATGTTACCAATTTCTTTGCTCACCATTCCCTCTTGCATCTCTGTCTTTCCTTCCAAATTCAATTTCCTTCTCTCTTAACATTTAAAGGTTTCTTCAGTGAAGGTATGATGGTAACCAACTCTGTTGATTTTTTTTTCCACAAATGTCATTTCATCTTTATTCCTAAAAAGAAGTTTAGCTGAGTAAAAATTTTAAGGTTGGTGGTTATTTTTCCCTGATATTTTATAATTTCATTGTTATTAGGCTTTTCTTGCTGCTACTGAGCACTGTTAAAAGGGACTCTGACATGGTCAATTATCTATTTTCTCTATTAAGATACTCTACATTTGATTTCCTGCAATTTCACTATAATATTTCTAGGTATAGAGTTTTTATATATCCTAGTTGTGGTTTTACCATACTTCCTAAAGTTCAGAATTCATCAAGCAGAAAATTCTCCACAATCTGATAATTGTTGAGAAGTATCTTATCCTTGCTAGAAATATAATCAGATTCATTTTAAGCCTTCTCTATTGTATTTATCTCTTCTTTCACATCTTTCATCTATGATTACTAGCCTAAATCCAGTTGATTTCCTTGAACCCTACCATTAATTCATTCTTCCAAGCATACCTAAACTACTATTTATGAAACTTAACCAGTACATTTCTAACTTTCAGTATTTTTATCTTCTCTTGAAATTGCTTCTTTGCAAAATATGCTGGGTCATTTTCCCATTCTGCTTTGTATACATGTTTTTAATCCCTTCTTTTGCTATTTACATTTCTGTTTAGGAAGGGGGGGGAAGTTATGGCTTGCTGTCAGGGTCTATTTTCAGCAAACGGATTACTATATTTTGTAAATGGAACGACTACTGTTAAAAATAATATACTATAAAAAGAATGTCTTTTGTTTCCAAAGGCTAGTGATACCAGCTATATATACATATACATATATTCATATTCATATACATATACATATATGTATTGGAGTGATATGGAAGTGATAATAAAGTCAACATATTCTATGGCAAACTTTGAAGGTAAGGCTAGGACTATAATCTGCAAATTTTAGCTCAGGGTAAATGCTACAGCCACCAGCACTGCCTGGAATATTCTTGAGGTAAATAGGAAATGGGGAGAAATGGGTTAAAATGGTTTTAAATTAACTTAAGCTATAAATCAGATAGTTATAGTAATCTGAGGTCCTTGGAAGAGAGTCCACTTCTATTGTTGGTTGTTTTATTCCATTTTTTTTTTTATGCTGCCTTGTTTCTTCCTCAGTTCTGTCATTCTGATTATTAACTCATATTTGGAAAATTTAATCTTGACAAATCCAAGAAGCCTGAATTGAAAATGCATTCCCTTTTATAAAGATTTTAGTACATTTCCCTCTGTTCTACCTGAGAGGGACTATGGCCAGGATTACTTCAATTTATTAGTTTTGGATTTCTCAGACCACATAGTTTTTATAAATTCAAATTTAAAATCTGGATTTAAAAAGGGCTCAGATCATGAATTCTCAGGGAGGATTTTTACTTAGATCTAAGTCTAAGAAAGTGAGCCTTTACTGCTGCACTTTGCTGGGAGATGGATCCTGCAACTCCACGCCAGTCTACCTTTTGCTAAGGATACAGACAGCGTGTTAACAGTTCTAGCTCTACGCTGGATCTTAGTTGCATTTCTCTACTCTAAGAACCTAGTCTTAAGTCTAGAACATTCACTGTAACACAAAGCTCAGGACTGTGGTTTGGACAGCCCCAGTGTTAGTTGACTACCACTCATTTTCCATATGGAAACACTAAGAAAAATTAAGATTTTTCCATCCTTACAAAATATAAAAACTAGCCAATTTTTGTTTTTCCCCATAAGATAATAAATGACATTTGAACACCATTATGAAGTTAGCTGTTAAAACTCTAAGCTTACTGCTCTTAAATCCGTATTACAGCTGTCAAACAACTTGGGATACAATGTAGTTTCCACATTTAAACAACAAATAATAATGGACAGAGTGATAAATTCAGAATAACAATTTAATTGAAAGTAGTGTATTTTATTTACATAAAAACCAGGACAGGGGCTGTGGAGACAGTTTGGCAGCCTAAGCACCTGCCTGGCAAGCACAAGAACCAGGGTTTGATCCCCAGTACCCCATGCTGTGCCTGCCCCATGCCATGCTGGCCACTGAAACTGGGCATGGTGATGCATGCCTGTAATCCCAGTGCTGGGGAGACTGAGACAGAAGGATCACTATGAGTCTGAGCTGTGTAGTGAGACCCTGTACCAAATCAATCAATCTATCAATCAACCTTTAAAAAAAAGGGGGACAGATCTGTGAGTAAACACATTGAAAGCCAGAGAATTGGGTTTCTACCTTTCATTCTACTGTTGGGAACAGTTGTCATTTTTAAAAAGTGACCAGTCTATAAGAGTTGCTTTGAATATTCATGGTCCTTTTCAGATTAAAAATATCCAACTAAATTTTAGGAAATTAAAAAAAAAACCATTTAAGCTTTAAGACAGCTTTAGAACAGATAGAAATTTGAAATCATTAATTAAGGAAATAAAAATGAAGGAAAATAAAAGTCAAAGTACTTTGGTGCTAAAGTCCCTTAGAAGTGTCAAAAATAAAAACTGAAGAACCTGGTTTAAACTTACTACATATATCAGCCTTCTCTATTTCTACATTTATGTGAGCAGAATACACGAAGCTAGTGAGACTCAATGTATTTATTCTTTGTTCACTGTAAGGATAAGGAATAGAATTCTTCACTTAGGCTGGTCTTTATAGCAGTGAGGCCCTGGTCCCTCATAGCATGAGGCCTGAAGGAATGTCTAATAGAAAACATGGACGGCACTTGAAACTTTTCATCCTTACAAACCACAGAAACTTGCAAACTTTTGTCTGTTATATCATATGTTACTAACTGGTATTTGAACACTACTCTTGGGTTCAACTTTTCAAACACCATAGAAAGATGCAAGACCCTAAAACATTCCTACCCACAAAAAGCAGACAGACCTTTGTTAAAAAATGAGAAAGCTATTAGTCTAGATTCCACCAACTTTCATACTTCTTGGAAATAACCACCAATAGCCATAATTCTGATCTTCCTACTTCAGTACATCATCTCTCTACCCGACTATCCATTCTTTATAATAACCCCTCACTGAATAATAACCAGGCCATGTACAGTACTGTATTAACATTCCCAGAATCTAGCTTAAGATCAATTTACTATGAAATAAATTGCAGGTAGTGTTTAGGGCCCACAATACTCATCTCTCTTTCATTTTTTCTTCTCCTACCTCAGGGGCTTTCCACAAAACAGGCCACAGTTAGGACTTACTTAAGTATTAACAACTTGTGATACTCACTACATACTTTTTAATAAAACTGAGGTTGAAAAAGTTTCTGGCCTCAAGAAAATCTCACCCTGAACTAGAGGAGGGATGCAAAAGAGATGCATTACTACCTAATATACACTAAGAATGTGGTATGCACAAAATAATAGCTTAATGCTCAGTAAATATTAATAAGTGCCAGAGATTATTCCAAATGTCTGAAATATGCTACTATACTCTCACTATAAAGGTTTAAAATGACTTCTATTTTGCATATGAGAAAACTAAGTTATTTAGAGAGCTGCTCAAGAATGCCTAACACCAAATAGTCAAGGAAAAGTTTTAACTGGACAGCTGGACTCCAGAACCAACCTTACATTTAGTTCCATTTGATACGATGCCAAAAGAGAAGATAAAAGATGATACATCAGTACTTATTTACTTATTTATATATGTATGTATTTGGTTGTTACAGGGTTTCACTATGCAGCTCAGACTCGTAGCAATCCTCCTGCTTTCAGCCTCCCCAGTGCTGGGATTACAGGCATGTGCCACTATGCCCAGACTCTGGCCCACTCAACCCACCTTGGGAGCGGGGCTGGCATGGTATGTGGTACCAGGAGTTGAACTGCAGTTCTTGCACTTGCCTAAGCAGGTGCTTTAGTCCCCTGGGCTATCTTGCCAGCCCCCATATATCAGTATTTAAGTCAGACAAGAAAGTCAGCCCAGGTTTTTCTAAGCAGTACAAACAATTAAGAATATGGGGATAGAAAAACATATAGCAAAACATGGGAAGGAAAGAGGTATGACAAGTCCAGGAAACAGTGAATGGTATGATTAGAATAAAAGGCATAGTGATTTAGTGACATGAGACACAGGTAAGGTTAAAAAGGGAGGCAGGGACCACACTACAAAGTTCCTACTACCGAAGTTTCAACTTCAACATAAATTAATTTCTAAATTCTATCCTTAGAGCTGTTTTGTTTTAGGCACAAGTGGTATTAAAAAACAAAAACTAGGGTCGGGGAGATAGCTCAGTAGAATAAGTGCTTGCCTGGCAAGCACAAGGGCCTGAGTTCAATCCCTGGTTTCGCAAAAACAAAAATAAAAACAAAAACTGTGTTTTGTAGTTTACTTAAGTGTGAAAAATAGTATGGAGGATCAGCCCCAAACCCAAGGTGTGTGTATCTAGAACTAAGGTAGTAGCCACAAAAAAGGGGGAGAGAGGAGCTGAACCAGTATTAGGAAGGAAGCTTGGTACTAATTACAATGTTGAGTGGTGGAGATAACGGGTTCAACAGATAGCTCATTTTCTTCTGCTCATACTATTCCTAACACACTGGCAATCCTCTTTCACTTTATTTATGTAATCATTTATTTGTTTATTTATTTGGCACAGGGTCTCACTATGCAGCTTGGATTTGTAGTTATCCTCCCATCTCAGCCTTCCCAGTGGGTCTTTGCACTTGCCAGGCAGGCGCTTAGACCCCGAGCTATCTATGCAGCGCTCCTCTTCCACTTTAAAAGTCCCCTCTATTCATCATTCTAACCAGGTCACAAATCTCTTAACTTCCACAGGTGAGAGTCAAGGATCTCTTTTTCTTTATGCTTATACTTTTCATTATTTCATTAGTAAAACAAACCTTCCTTATTCACTGTTTCATTAATCAATCATCTTGCCTGGTACATAAAAGACCACCTGTAACAGCAGTCCAGAAGAGTGTTGTTGAAGTTTGACCACAATCTTGTGTGTGTGTGTGTGTGTGTGTGTGTGTGTGTGTGTGTAACCGGAGATTGAACTCAGGCCCTTGTGCTTGCCAGGGAAGCGCTTATTCTACTAAGCCATCTCCCCAGCCCCATGACCACAATCTTTAGGCAAACGTTCTTTCTGTTTTTCTGCCCTCTAGAATGGGAAAAGAAAGACATATATCTCAGAGTTTATAAAAGGATGAGTACTTCTTTGGTACCAAGACTGCATTGTAAAAGACAATGTTTCATAAGCCAGGTGGCTGGTTTAAGTAGACAGTTACATACATCCTGAGATAAACTTGTATTCATATCTGTATACAGGGAGCTGGTAAAATAGGATGAAGATATTATATAAGTAGGATTCTACATTTAAATGCGTCTCTTCCATGTCTGGTTTGACCACTGTTTTTTAATCTCAATATCACTGGCATTCTGGGAAGGGTAGTCTCTATTGCAAAGGGACCTCAGCTCTATGCACTGCAGGAGTCTGAGTAGCATCAAGGGCTTGTACTACTGCAGGCCAGTAGTGCCTTTCTTTTCTCCAAATTTAGCAGTCAAGAAAATGTCTCCAAAGCTGGGCAGTGGTAGTTCCAGACATTCAAAAACTGAGATGGGAGGATATTCTGAGGCCAGGGTTCAATGCTGGCTTAGACAACACAGGAAGACCAACAATCTCTACAAAGTATCAAATGTCTCCTGGGAAGCAAAACTGCCCTCAGCTGAGAACATTGTGTTAGGCCCCATACAAATTTAATGTCTTCTTTTCAGTGTTTCTAAGGTTGAACTTTCCTTTTTCCTTCTGATTCCTAGACTGTTCTTCCACATTCGGTAAGTCAACCTCATTATCAAAATAACTCAGCAAACTTCATAAAAACTCACCCAGCATAATTACATCCTAGTGTTCTAAAAGGATATTTACATGCTACTAGAAGGTATTCTTTTGGGTACAAATCACTAAATTAAAATTTCAGTTTGCCAATAAATCTTACATCTGGGATGTAATCATACTGAATAACTAAAGAATTTTTGTGCCACTTCCCCCATCTTCCCACCATACTGAGGAAAAATCCAGGGCCCTGTACACATTAGGAAAGGGTTCTACCACTGAGCTATACCCCTTGCCCTGTACAGTTGTTTTAATGTCCTTCATTTGTCCAATATGTAGTTGTCTAGGTTTTTTAACAAGTACTAGCATTCCTCAACTGAATAGCTATCATTTACTATGCTTATTTTGTTCCAATAGCTGTTCAAAATAGTTTGCAAACATTATCCTTTAAAAAGATCAATTTACATACAAGGCTACAGAGACAGAGAAAAGTAGGGGGCCAGGACTCAAACCCAAGTAGCTGTGTCTGGAATCCCAATCTTATCCCCCATACTACTGTTTTGGTTACTTTTCTCTTATTGCTAAGACAAAATACCCAACACTCAAAATTAAGGGAGGAAAGGTTTGTTTAGCTCTGTTTGTAGAGGTTTCAGTCCATAAACTGTTGACTCCAAGGCAGACTGACAAATGGCACAGGGCAACACTGCAAGGCAGCAGAAGACAGCAAAAGCAACAAGATTAAAAGGAGGGAAGAGCAAGCCTCCTTTCTTCTCTTCTAAAACAGGCTACCAAGGTAGTACTCACATCATCTTTGTGTTCTCTAGCATAGGATAAAAATATTTACAAAGATAGAACCCTGGTCCCCAACTTCTCAGTTGACAGTGTATCAATCATTACAACTACTGAATCTTAAGAATTATCCCCATCTACTCGGCATTTTATGACCTAAGATTGAGCCCAGGAGAGGTGTACTCCTAGGCTATTAATTGTTACTTGTTAAAAATATGATTTATGTTTTATTCTGCGGCAATCATGAAATTAAATGTTGCTTTTACCTAAAACAAAAACTTATTTTTCATTTGACCTTATAGACACCCAATGGGTGATTAAAAGCAGAAGAAAAACCTGACTTTCATTTTGTATCTGTCTTTTTTCTTACTCTAAGGCTTTGGGTTAGATCACTGCTCAGTCCTGTATATAAGAATGTTAATCATGTAGGAGGTGTCTGTCTAAAAATAGGTAATACAAATTTGATTAGTGCTAAACTTGCATAACTTACCTTATTCTCCCTCAAGAACTGAAGATATCAAGAAAAGAAACTTATAAGGACATTTAACTATTAATGGGCACCAAGAAGTCCTCAGTCAATGCCCTAAGCCAATGGTGGTTAACCTATGCCACGTATAAGATAAAAAAGATGTTAACGTAGAGTATTTTTTCTGAACTAAAACCTCAGTGTTCAGGTCTAATTGCAGTGTTTTACTTGGTGATAAATAAGTGGGTTTTGGATTACAATTTGGGACTTGGTCTCTAACAAGTCTGTCATCACTGACTTCAACCAACAGTCCTCTTGGAGTCTAACAGAGTTTTCCAAAACTAAGACTGGCTCCAAGTACCATCTCCTCAGGTAGAATTAACTGCCCTTCAAACATGAGACTTCCAAAGCCCAGAACTACGATAATCATCCTCCAGGTCCTACTTAAATGATGATGAACCCTTTAGAGCTTTCAACGATACAAACTGATGGGTCTCTGCCTACATGGAACTCCGCTACAGTCATTATGGCAGGCGATTCAACATGGCATTGGGTCCCAAAACAAGTCATTTCTAGACCAACTTCCACATTCTATTAGTCCCAAAATACACCTTTTGTCTCTTTTTCTCTGTGGGTCAAGGACCCTCCCAATCCTCTCCCAAACTGATGCTTCACCTGCCCATGTAAACTCCAGCTCTAGTCCAAGTCAATTAAAAACCCTTGTCCCTTGACTCCCTCTTCCAAGGGTCCTTGCAGTTTCCAGCAGCACTCCTGTGCTGGCAATAAAGGTTTTCTTTTTACCTTTGTCAGTCTCTCCACAGTTCTGAAAACCTTACACAGCCTGCTGCAGCATATGTACCATAGGTTTGCAATCTAATTTCTTCATTGCCCTAACTCCACACTAGCCATAAAAGCTGGTCTCCTTTCTTTACTGTGTCCCTCCCTCACTTTCTATCGTCCTAACTCCGCCTAATAAGTCAAGACTATGTCTCTCCCTGAGCAGATGTCCTGAAGCACTTTTTGTGATGAGATGTCAGGGTCCTGCCTACACCAAGCTGAGGTCCCTAGCTCCTTATACAATCTCCAGGCAGAGACTACAAGTCACTTCTGTGCTGACAAACACAGGTCCTGGTATTCCAAAACCTGGCGTCAGTAAAGAACTAAAGAGGCTGCAGATTTATTTGAAGACAGAAAAGGAAGAAAAGAGAGATGATAGAAAGCTTAGTTGGAGCAGATAGAATTTGAAAGTGGGCTTTGGCCACCAGCTTTTTATAAGGTTTCTTCTCTGTGTAGGGTCCTGGAATCTAATTGGCTCCCTGCCTTCTCTTTCATCTTAATCTTAGATTTTTTTCTGGCTATGTGACCTTTCCCTGTCCTTTGATGGAGGATAAGATTACGGGTAGGAGCCCTTAGAACAGGTTACTTAGGCTTCAAGAATTTTTTCTTTCTTTGTGTATTTATTAGGGAAGGGTCTACAAGGTGTTCAGGGTCTCACTACTAGATCAGACTCATAGTGATTCTCTTGTTTGCAGCCTCCCAAGTGCTGGGATAACAGGCATAGCACCACGCCCAGGTGCAATGGCTGTCTCAGCATGTCCCAGTGGTGGGCCTGGCAAGGCAGGCCAATGGATGTACTCTGGCCTCTGTGCCTGCTTGCAGGTGCTTTCATTTGCTGAGCTATTTGGCCGGCTCTAGGCTTAAAGATTAAGAAAAGGAAAATTAAATCTCACCTGGGACATTCCTGGGACTAGTTTCTTCACTTTTTGCCTTTCAGAGGTTAAAGTTGTTTATTAATTTTTAAATAAAACCCAATGAAGCCTCTGACCTACCTTTTCTCTAGGAATGAGGCCCCCTGTTCCTATACTTGTAGGTATTGTTTCAGGTCAGATAACCAGATCAGATAAAATGTCAAAGTCCTGTACTTCCTTGTTCTTTTGCTTTTCCTATCAGAGCCTAAGGAAAACAAACTAGTGAAATAATGGCTTGCATAGACCAGCATCATCTCAGACACAGGCATCATATTTTGTGTACTTAGCACAGAGCCTAGAACAGTGTTGTTTCTCAGTAAGTATCAGTTAAATGAATGTCTAAAACATTGTATGTCCTTATCATGTCCAATTCAAAGTTTTTTGATTATTTCATCTTTCTGGACTTTCTGCAAAGAATTACTCAGGCACCAAGTCCAATTTTAATATGGTACGGTGAAATCATTTTGTTACAATAGTAGAAAAATATTTTGTTTCTAAAACCATTTCCTTAAAGTCCAAAACTAGTCTTTTAGCCCCAGTCCATCAATCTGATATCTTCAATTAACAAATGAAAATGACTTAATAAAAAAGTCTCTTTATTAATTACTTGAAAAATCCTAGTACAGTTAGAAACAAAGGACTGAGTCACTACTTTCCCTTTGTTCAAAGGAAAACCCTACACCTCTCAAGTGATTATCTGGGCTTAAATTTAAGACTACCACCCTAATGATTGCCCAGGCTGAGGCTTAGGAGGGCCTGCAAATTGCTGATGTCAGTGAGAGAGGCAATGAGGCACTTAGGTCAGTGGTATCTGACTATAAATATTGGAAGCTGAGTAATCAGAGTCCCTTTTTCCCTTCTTCACCCTTCTTCCTGTTCCTACTCAATCCTGTGACTTTCAATACATGTAGCTATTTACTACATACTAGGAGATGTATGTTGGCAATTTTTCCCTTGTTCACAAGAACCTGGACTGTTTTTGGCCCACTCAAGTGTAACAGTCCTACAAAAATAAGCTGATTTTTTTTTCTTTTCTGACAGACACATTATTTTAAACTTGCGTATCACAATTTATTTGCCATTTTCTTTTTATTCAGACATCAGTCTTAGGCATTCTGCCACTGGTACAGCACTTCCAAACACTTTATGTTCATTTTAACAAAGACTGCTCTATAAGTGGACCTCTGCAAATCTGTAACTACTTCTTCACCTAAACTACATCTAAATGAAGAATACACCCACCCTCCTTTTACATGGATGTAATCTTTAAGCATTTAAGGTATTTTAGCTTGGGGGTAGACTATTTGTGAATGTCTTTGAAAATAAGATCTGTGTGTCATCTGGTACCTTGAAACCACTTAACGGGTTTGAGTCTCACATGCTTCCCTTTACTGCTACAGTACAGCAAACACAATGGATGCTGCTATGGCTTGTGTGTAGATGTCCCCACAAAACCTTTTACAGTCATAGGTGGGACTTTTTCAGAGGAGGCTAGATTTAGAGTACATGACCCTTAAATTGATTCATGGTGCAATACTCAAGGTCACTAGGATTAAGGGTGCATAAGTGTTATGGACCCTAAGTAGTCTGGATAAGATATAAGACAGAGAAAGAGCTGTGATCATCTCTTGCTGCTCTGCTACCTTCTGCCAGCCAAGAACTGTTTCTCCTCTGCAGTGCTTGTCTGCCATGCCACCCACCCTGCCTTGGAGACAGCTGATCATGGACTGAAACCTTTACAAACTGCAAGTTGAGTAAACCTTCCTGCCTTTAACTTTGGGTGTTGAGGATTTTGTCTCAGCAGTGGGAAAAGTAACTAAGACAGACACTTAAAAATAAAAGCCTTGGGTTTGAGGATTGCTTGATTTTTTTTTTTTTTTTTTTTTTTTGGAACCAGGGATTGAACTCAGGCCCTTGCGCTTGCCAGGGAAGTGCTTATTGCACTGAGCCATCTCCCTGGCTCTGAGGATCACTTGAATTTAGCAAAATTAATTTCAGGAAATGTGTCAAAAAGATAAGCTGAAAAAAGAGGTTAAGACTGAGTAAAAAGAGGTAAGTCTATTAAAAGATCATACAAAGGAAACAGTATCATCGAAAAAGAAGACAGAAAAGATTCACTAAAAACCTAGTTATTTCAAAAGAAACAAAAAACAAAAGTGATCTGTAACACAACTTGACACTTTTCAGTGAATTAATGATCAAGTAAAACCCTTATGTTGACATGGACTGTTGTTAAAGTAACTGTTACACCTGTGTTCTTAAAGCAATTATAGCTGACACTGGCACAGACTGACCATCTATAGAAATTATTTTGTTAAGAGCCTAACAATGTTGGGGCAAGGGAGATAGCTCAGTGGTCTAAGCACCTGCCTAGTAAGCACAAGGACTGGGATTTGATCCCTGGCACCATACACTGTGCACAGCCGCGCCCTGCAAGCCACTGAAACTTGGCTTGGTGGCACATGCCTGTAATCCCAGCTCTGGGGAGGCTGAGACAAGAGGAACACTATGAGTCCGAGCTGTGTAGTGAGACTCTGTACCAAATACATAAATAATAAAAAAGATAAAAAAAAAAAAAAACCAGCCTAACAGTATGTTCACTAATGGGAAGTGATCAGTTATTTTCCTCTGAATGAATAGATTAGCTATAAAAGCTTAAAACCAAATCAAGCAAAGGCAAAAAAAAAAAAAGAGCCTCAAATTTTCAATATGCTTTTAAATACAAGTCATTTCTCCAAGTTAGAATTCTTACTGTTTCCAGTTGCCACTGATCACTTTTTCCTCACTTTAGAGCAGTAAACCTGCTTGCTAACCTTTGCACTATGCCTCATCCATCATCCTCAGACACCACCAGTATTTACTTGCTCCATCTGGAACACTGAGGCTGTAGTTTCCTATACCAAGGACTTCATTTCTCCCCCGCTCTAGGTCATATTTCATCTTATCTTTAAGGTATTCTTAAGCTGCTATAGCTAAATTATCAAGTATTTCTATATTTATCTGGGTGTCAAGCATAGTTCATAGATGATTCCCTTAACTCAGGTATATATTCAGTCATGGGTAGGTGCAATATCCATAAGAAAAAGCAATGGTTCAGCATGATCCTCTATTTCATAACTTATAGAGCTCTTGTCTGAAATCTAGGGCAGAAGTCAGCTGTATTATATTTGCAAAACAAAGACTGAATTTCTTCATTAATGTTAGCATCCTTTTTTTAAAAAAAATCATGTTTGTTGTATCTCATCTGTTACATGCCATCATCTATTACAAAATATAAATATAACACATGCTCATTACAGATACTATCAGGCTTATGAGAACTGTATACAATTAGAATCAGGAAAGAGAAAAAACCTGGAGTTATCAATTTTGTTCCAGTGGTGTTTAAGTATCTTTAATATGCATAATTGTGACTTCTCATTTATTTAAATATAGCCAAGTTGAAAAAAAAAATCCTTACTTGTAAAGTGCTTTAAAGAAACACACTCAAAGACAGACATAATATATTTCTATGTGAAACAGAAGAACTAAAACAAAATTTAGGTTTAAAATAACTTTAAATTCTATTATCTTTGAAACTAAATGAAGGGAAGCCAATTAAAGCCTACAAAATATCTGATATACTGTAGGTATTCAAAAGTAAAATTTCTAAATTGGTGTTTCTTCTTTTAGGATATACATAAGAGTAGACTGTTACGTGGAGATAAAACTGGAGTTCTCATATAATCTGATTAGATTAATTCCAACCCCTAAATTAGCTAGTTTCATCCATCTGTAGTTTCTAAACTATGCTGATTGATATGTATAACATTATATTCATCTTTGAGACCTACATAGATTTATGCTGTGCCCACAGACTTCCTGAAAGTAAAATACATGGCTGAGTAGTAGATAACAGTTCATAGAAATAATTAGCCATTCTATGAATTGCTACTCTGTGTTGGTCCTGGGTCTTTGCGCAGGCAGGGAGAGAAGGAGGACAGACTAAAGAAGAATGAAACAGTTATTTTTTATCCCAAGAGCAGTGGGAGAATAGCATGATTAGATTTGTACTTTCAAAAAACATGTACTTATATCAATTCCCTATAAGGTCTGCAATCATTATGAAATGGAAGCATGCACTAACAAAAAAATAAAAACTGGGGAAAAAAAAAGTACTACCTTAACTTCAGCACAGCAAATCAAGTGAGGGTTTGGGAACAAATACTGCTGTGCTTCAAGGGAAGATGACAAATATGTAGGCTAGGAGAACAGAGGATATGGATTTGGAAAGTGAGGGAGAGGTGGAAGGGGGAATGACTATCAGTCTTGGGACTAGACAACTGGAATGAGTAAGGTGATCTTATTCACTGGAATGCAGGACACAGGAGAATGCCCTATAGCACCAGAAAATAGTCCATGGGAATGGACATGCTCACTAGGTTGCAGACTAGAAAGAAACGGTAGCCTAGAACTGAATCTTCATCAACGCCAACACCTAAGGACAACCAAAGAAACAATACAAGTTACCAGAGATAAGAGGAAATCAAAGCAGCATGATTTTAGTCTCCAAGGAGGGATGAACTGATGGAAGACAGCAGTTGACAGTGTCAACTTCTGTTTAAAGGTCAAAGAAAATGTCTGATAAAATGTTCATTGAATTCCATGACCTGGAGGTCACTGAAGATTTTATTAAAAATATTTCCAAGAATGCTGAACTATTCCATGGCTCATAGCAGCAGCACAATATAACATGAGTATGCAATGCTCAGCTATTAAAGTCCTCTCTTGTTTTGGCCCATTCTTTTTTGCTCTCTATTCTTGATATAATTTTCTTCCTCATCTTTTTTGTTCTGCATACCATTTCGTTTTTTCCTGTTCCTTACTGAATTCCTTTTTCTTTTTCCTTTTCTTCCATACTGATGACAAGTGAAAATAATTCTTTTAAAAATTAATTTTTAACTGATATCTAAAAGTGGAAGAATACAACATATATTAATGGACACTGCGTGATGTCTTACACATTTCATCTTTTATTGAATACTTGCTATTCTTCATGTTCTTAATTTTAACATTTTACAATTCAGATTGGGGAAGATGGTGGTAAAATTTAATTG
>NW_004524826.1:729364-777171 GCF_000260255.1 Octodon degus | reverse complement strand
AAAAAAAAAAAAAAAAGAGAAAGGCTGGGAGACCAAAGGAAGGAAAAAAATTAACATTTCAAAGAACTAGTCTAGAGAGTGATCTCTTAGTGTATGGTAAGGAGCTGAATTTACAAATTCTGGAAGTCCCAAGGATTCCAAGCAAGATGGGCTGTTCATCTCAATGTCATCGGCTCAAATAGGACAGAATTTGACAGTGTAAATATATGTTCTCAACCTCTTCCAAAAAGCTCTTTTCGTGCTCAAGTACTGTAACTTCTCATGCTCTGACAAAGAAAGGAAGCAATAAAGCTCTAAGTGTACTTGGAATAGAAGTTAGAGTGAGTTCTGAATATTGTTTGATCTTCAAAATTCTCATGAGTGGAATTACTGTATACTTAAGGAGTAAGATACTCCTCCCTCAAAGAATATCAAGGAAAAAAAGTAGTATTTATTATGTTGCCATTTTGCAGCAATAAACAATTCATTTGCAAAAGCATTTATTCTTTTTTTTTTTCCTTTGAGACATACAGTCTTTCTATGTAGTTACACTCATCACAAAAGTAGCCTAAGCTGGCCCTGAACTCCCAATGATCCTCCTGCCTCAGCTTCTCAAGTGCCAGGATTACAGGCATTGCACCACCATGCTGGGCTTTCAAAGCACTTACTTTTGATAAGCAAATGTAACAACACAGAAAAAAGAAAAAAATACATTAATGTAGAGCACTCCTAATTTCAGGAAAAATTGTACATTGTATCAGTGGTGAGGAATCTATGGCATACATGCCTCAGTTGACTGTCTGTTATTAATGAAAGTTCTAAAAGTTCACTATCACTGCTTCATATCGTTCATCCCAACATACTGAGGGCATTCCTTTATTTCTGTGGCCTACAAACTTTATGGGCCACAGTCTATTTCATAATTACTTAATGCTGCTGTAGCACAAAGTAACCATAGCTATTAAATAGACAAACAAATGGCTGTTTGTGAATCATTAAAAGTTTATTTATGAGTATTGACTTTTCAATTTCATATAATTTCAATGCTATATTGTTTCCTCTCATTTTTCCCCATCTAAAAATTAATCTTTGCTCATGAGCCATACAAAAACAGTTGCAAGTTGGATTTGCCTTGAGAGCTACCCTTTACCTTCTCTCTTTGTATCTTCATCAATGTCTGTGGAAATAAAATTCACAAACATCTGTAAGAAATATTCTGTAACTTTGACGTTTCACTAAGTTTCTTTCTTCTATTCCCAATTCTAAGTCTTCTACAAGAACTTTGTAAGTCTTCATTTCTTCAGATTCTGTTGCTCCTTACACATTTCTTTCCCAAGGGTACAGCTCAGATGTTTAAGTCAAAATTAACCACAGGGTAGGAGGGGAAAACCACCTATCTCAGCTTTCATAAATCCTTCTTCCTTCTACTACTGTGAAGGAAAAACTACTGTGAAGCTCTGAATCTTTTCATGATCAATCTTTTAACAAATATGGATTTGACATATGGGTATGTACTTTCCTTTCTACCATCATTTAAGTTTAATTCTATACAATGAGATCCCTGTGAGGTCCTGGGATTTAGGCTGCTTTTGAGAAAGCAGATTTTAGTCACAAATAACTTGAACATTAAAAATTTCACTAGAACTGTTCAAATGGCTTCTAAAGAAACTCAGGAAAGAGCTGGCCTATTGCCTTAAATTGTTTCTCCACTTTTTGAGTTAAGTAGTCTTTTTAAATTTTTATTACTTAAAATTTTACAATGCCTCTTTCTATTAGAGCTACATTATTATTAGGATATTGATCTAAAATATTTTATTACGAACTTAACATTCTTTTAAATTCACATTGTTTTAAATGTTTGTTTATTTATTTATTTATTTACTGTACGAGGAATCGAACTCTGGACCTTGCACTTGCCAGGCAGGTGCTTAAGCTGCTGAGTTATCTCCCATGTCCTATTCCACAAGGTTCTAACGTTAAATTATTTAAATAATGGAAACATTATGTTTGTATTTAATTTATAATTTTTGAAATACATTAAAATCAATATTAACTTGGAAAGGTACAACTATATAACTAAAAAGCACCAAACTGTTTATTTCACAGAGTGAATCTATCTAGGGAGTAAGCAGGGGATCTTTACACAGAAGCACTCAGGGATTAATGAAAAACCACATGGCAGGGGCAGAATTGTGTTCCTGAAAAGTGATGGGCAAGAGATGGAGCTTTCAATAAAGAATGAAATTTCACTCTCAAATCTCTGCCCACCTATCTATCCATCCATCCATCCATCCATATCAAGTGTTTAAATGCACCCATATTAAAATTGTTCCCAATGAATTCAGCAAAATATAACAGCAAAAATATAAGAGTTCAGTAATCTGTGTGGGACTGGGAAGTGATTTCTCCTGAAGACATGCCATCCCAAAGAACAAAAGCAGAAAAAAGCAATCCAACACGTGACCGGAGGCAAAACAAGAAAAAAATGTGTCTTGCTCTCCTGAGACTCATGGCTACTTCTTTAGAATATCCTGCACAGACTGCAGAAATGGTAATTTCCTACACAATGCAAAGCAAAAAAGTTTTCTCCTTTATTTTGCTGCCAAGTATATAAACAGAAAGGATTCATGCAGTCCATGGAACCTTAAAAACATGAATGAAGGAAGTTCCTAAAAAGCAACATCCAGAGTCTACGAAAGGTCAAAACATTTCCTAAAGTGGTTAATACATCTCTTTTTCTTCTCTTGTCTTCTCTCTCACTTCACTGCAAATACATAATCCAGGTTTTAATGTTAAAAATAATCTTTTGTGTATGGTGGGGTGAAGGGTTGACTGTGTTTTGCTATGTATTTGTGTTTAAATAAAAAGTAAACATACCTTGTCAGGTCAAATCTTGCTCTTTAAGATATTAAAATAAAAATTCTGACTTAAGGACAACTAAAAAGACTATTCCTCCTTTAGTCACTCTTTCTCCATCTCTTTGTCACTCCCAAAACAATTACTAATTTTTTCATTGAATAAAAATAAAGATATAGTCCAAACTTTAGTCATCAGGTACTTCATTTTCACAATGAATTAAGAAGGCTTTTTAAATATACTTGCTAACCTGATAAGAGTTCTCAACAATGAACAGTATGAAAACATCTATAATCACACACTCCCTTGCAAACTGGTTCTTGCAAGGTACATGTCAATAACCTTGGTACTTGTCAGTAACATTAAAGCAACTTCACAATAAACAGGTTAATTTCAAATGTGCAGAACATGAAATTTCAGTAAGTTTTCCCTCAAACTTTATGTTTGGTTCTGCAAAAGGTTACCCCTTCTCTTATTTCTCATGTAAAGTTCCCGTCCCCAGTTATTACCCATTCAATCCCAATGAAACGTATGTAATATAGAACAACCCTACAGTTAAGCCACGTACATGACACCAAAAAGACCATAAATGAGAAACAGCACATTAGCAAGGAGTTCTTATCAGAACTGCTCTCACCAATTACATTTCTTTCTACTTGCCTGTTTTCTTAAATGAGCAATAAGAGGAGAAACTAAATCACCAATCTACAGTGAATGTGAATCAGTTATTATTTTAAAAACAGGCTATTAAAAGGCAGGGAAGAATAATGGCACTAAGTCTTTGGTTCCTTCTATCTGCCCTGGATTCTTGGGATGCAGCTTCTCTAACAGCTAATTTCCCCTTCTTGTGGAGTTTTATTTGGTGTGCACTGTTCTCCACTTCCATTTCTACCCCTGGAGTTTTTTAAAAGGAGATAAAGCAACTGTATAAGACTGACTAAAGACATCAAAGACATAAGACTTCACTGGTTGTGTGTGGCATAGGAGGAAGAGGAGAAAAATGTGAGGTAATGAGGATCTACTGTATTTACCTTATGTGTAGGGCATGTGGACAACAATAGAAACCATGTAGGGTACACTTTTGGTCAAAAAAGAACATGGCAGCCTAATGGGAGGCCTTTGTTCTTCAAAAGGGTCTCCTTTCCCCCTTTTGTGCTTCACTTAATTCATGGCATCTGAGCTGCTCTTGAACTTGACAGACAAGAGGAAAAAAGAGGGTGAGTCAGACACACAAAGAAAAGGAGAAAGGAAGACTTGAAAAAGAATTCACTGGAAAAAATAGTTCCACTATAAGTTGTGAAGTTTTAGATGAGTTAGTATAATTCAGATGTGAAAACAGATTTAATTTTCCCAGTGACTGTCACAAATTAAAAAATAGGTAATACAAAATAAACTATGTACTATACTAGATTTTTTTCCCTGAGACTTGTAATTCCTAAAATAATAGAAATAAAATATCTGATAGTCAATGTTTACAGGAAATATAAGCATCCTACACGCAGGAGTGTACTGTAATTAAATTATTTCCCAGTTTAGGAGAATTTTACTTTAAGCAATAAGAGCACTTAAGACTACGACAAAAACCACCAGCTCCACCTACAGGATAAATACAGATATGCATGTTACAATGTATTTCAAAGCTGCATTAAACAGTGACATTTTAAAGTCAATAATTTAAATTTTTTTTTTTTTTTTTTTTGGTAAAGTAGTGAACAACTTCAGATGAAGGGCAAAGCTCTAGGCATCACTGATCAATTTTAAATATTCACAAATACAAATGCAGAATAGAAAGAGCTATGCGATATTCCTATTAACACAAAAGGCTGCTTTTCAAAAGCATAAAAGATTTGGCTATAAAGTGACCATCACATGGCTTTAAGATAGATTTTTTCTGATTACAAAACATACTGTAAAAAAAAAAAAAACTGAAGAAGTCTGTGATAACAGAAAGTCTACTCTTGTGAGATTGTTTATTTCTCCATGTTTTCCTTTCACACATGTGTTACATATGGAATCTTATTTTTTCTGCAAAATATATTAGTTTTTGTAATTTATCATTACAAGTTAATAGTCCCATTTAACGAATTTTATTCTTCATTTGTAACAATTTTTTGGTAGTATATAGTATGCTGCTACAAGAATATATTAATGGTATGTAACCAATATGCCCTTGATATATGTTGGATTATTTCTCTTTTCCACTTTAAAAAGCTTGAAGAAATAGCACTGCCAGTGGATCTTTCCTTACTGGTGTAAATGTTTCTATAAAAAAAAGTATAGAGACACAATTCCTAAATAGAAGGGTACAAACATTTTAAAAAAGCATTATTATCAAATTGCTCTCAAAAAATTGTACCTAGCCAACTTCCCAATATTCCATAAAAAGCACTCAATTCCCCTAGTAGTACACAACAGAAATCTTTTAAGTAATTTACATACATTGTTCTTTAAATTTAGGATGATACACTTATGCCCAATATTTGATAAAAGACTCCATTTTAAAAAATACTTTTAAATTAATTTTATAGGCAATTATAGTCACAGCTCAATTTTATCGTTTAATAAAACTATTACCCAGTACTTATCACAACGCATCTAGAAGGCACAAATCCACCCTCACCAGATAATGTATATAATAAAGAAACAGAATTTGCTGCAAGCCTCAAAGACTACTGCAAAAGTAGGCAGGACCATATAAATATAAAAATATACTCTTTCCAAGAAAATTATTTTGAAGACGTAGCTTTCAATTGGATTTATGTGCATATAGATGTGTATGAAAATAGGTTAGTTACAGGGCATATGTTTAAAAATAACTGCAATCATACTAATCACATCTTGTCCAGTAATTTACCTAAGTGTATAAGTCTGTAGATGTGACAACATAGTTTAGTATTGACCTAAGATGATTTCTAAGTCAGGATTCTTCATTTTAAGTGCTAATGTTTGGGCCAGATGTTTGGCAGAATAGTCACAAGCAAAACAGATACCAAGTCTAAAGGCCCTGAAGTGAGAGTATGCCTCTGACTGACCTCACTTTGGAACAGGAAACTCCTAGAAGGCCTGGAACAGAGGAGAGACATACTCTTAACATTTTAAAGAGAAACTGATAAACTGGCCAAAAATGGCAGTAGGGTTGCAAGGGTGGAGGCAGAGACCAGTTAATTTATAAGATACTTATACTAGTAAAGATGATGACAAGTCCTTGGATTTGGGAAATATTACTACTGTAAAAACAAAAATTAGATTTTGTCACTTTTCTATTCAAAAGCCCTCTACTGCTACCTTTCATTCCAGTGTGCTTTATATAAAGCATAAAACTCAATTAAAAGGCTCTATATATTGGTCCTTACCTAACTTCTAGCTTTATCTTACTCCTTAGTAATAAAGAATACACTCTGAGACACTGATCTTTCAGATTACTGAATATTCAAAATTATTTTTCATCTGCAGGCCTCCGTTCATACTGTTTTCTGTCTAGAATGCCCTTCGTATTTGTTTTTCTTGCCTACACAACTTTCATATTTTAAATTTCAGTTTAGAATTCATTTCCTTCAAATGACCCACCTGGATGTGCCACTGTAAATTAATTTATTTTTCCCCAAAGTATCCCCAAAATTTGTTTTCTTGATAGCCCTTCACCCCTCTCTGTAGTTATAATGTGGTTTAATTATATTGATGGTTAATATTTGCCTCTTTAGATTGTAGGTTATAAAGAATGAGGATCACTTTGCTTTTACAATTATATCCTCACAGCTTGGTACAATATCTAGTACATAGCAAGCACAAAAAAAAGCTTGTTGAACACATCATAAAGAGCTTTTGTACCAGCTCTGCAAGGTATGATCTAGTCACATAAGTTCTCAGAACTATAACATACATTTCCCTTGTCTGGATCTTAAGACTCCAGGAAGATTAGGAGTACTAAACTAAATAAGTCAAAGAAGTAGAGAATCTCAGAAATCTTCAGAAGAGTCAGGGAAGCCCATGCTCGGTCAGGGGGCAGTAAGTGCTTTGGCAAAAAAGAAAACAGAGAAAGATGAAGTAGTCAGAAAATGGCAGGAGAGATGAACAAGGCTTAGACTGCTGGGTTATGAAATCTGGACTGTATTCAGCAGACAAAAAGAGAATAATTAAAGGCTTTTAAAGCAGAATAATAGAACATTCAGAACCAGGATTCCGGAAGATTTGTTGGTGATATATAATTCACTGAACAAGAGTCTAAATGCAAAACTCTGAACTTGAGGCCAACAGGTAAATAGGACCTCAACCAGTTGTAAAAAAATTAGTTGAATATGAGAATATATATATATATTTTTTTTTCTTACATATTTATTAGTGAGATGCATAGTGCCATTTAATAGTTAAATGAAGCCTACCTTAGTTTTACTCACACAGAAAATGACCCAACAATGGACAATATTTCCATTTTCTCATTCATTCACTACTGACAATGTTAACCAACTAATCTTCCAAACACAACTAGGATTATATTACTTAAAAAACTTCAGTGGCTCCCCAGTGTCTACTGAAGTAAATTCAAACACCTTAACCTGGTATTTAAGACCCTAAACAAACTAGGTCCAATTTATTTACTTGCACTCACCTATAATGTAGTCAAATAGAACTTTTGCTCCAAATACAGCTGACTTTTTCTGCCTTTACCAGATCATGCTTCACACTGTTCCTTCATTTTGAAATGCAAACCCACCCTCCACTCATAACCCACCTGTCAATCATCAATCTCCCAGCTTCTTTATTCAGGGCTCAGCTCACATACCACTGCCACTCCACAATTTTTCCTTAGCCCACCTAAAGTACAAAATGATTTCACCTACTCCCAAGAGCTTTGTAACTTACCACAGTCTACCCTGAATGACTTTTTCCTAGTATGTTCAGTTTCCCCATTTAAATTACAAACCATTTCCAGCCCCTCTTTATTAATCTAATATACAAAAAGCAAACAACTAAATTTTTAGATTTATAAATGGTTTATCCTAAGGCCATATTCCCTTGAAAGCAGGAGCTATTTCTGATTCATCTTTTGTTTCCTGCAGTTCTCTGAATGAAGTGTGTATGTAACTGTTTAAAAAGCCAAAAATTTTAAGTCAAATATAAAATGTGCCCTTATTGCTCAGGTTTTCTTAATTAAGCCACATTAAGAGGAAGAAGCATTTTAGCACTATGCTAAAAAACAGTGGAAATGTTAAAAACAATTGTGGAGCTGGGGATGGAGCTCTCAGAGGTAAGGCTTCTGCCTAGATTGCAATAGGCCCTGGGTCCAGTCCTCAGTACCACAAAAGCAACCAAATAACCCAATCAGTCATCCCTGTCCTAAGAAAGAACTTCATTATTCTCAGGAACATAGGACATGTTTTCAAAATCATCAGGAAAATAAAAGGACATATTTTCAAAATTATCAGGAAAAAAAATAGGACATTAAAAAAAAACAATCAAGAAAATAATAAAAGTGCCATCAATCATAATCAAAATCTTGAGTATAAATTTTAAAAGTTGGCATACACAAATGCATAGGAAATTCAAAATGGAGAGATAAAAGCTGGCTAGTCTGAGTAAAGCACGCTTATGAGAAGCTTAGCTAGATAGCAAGAAGAGGTAATATCCAAAACAGTGTGTTCACCTAGCTTGTTCCAACAGCCATATCCATTTTTACACCATACTTTAAAAAACAAAATGCATCACTCGCACAGCACTACGTTTCTAACCTGTCAATGTTCATGCTCACCTGCCCTACTCTCTGCACTAGTGCCTTCATCAAAAGCCAACAGTTTAAGCTGGCCTTGAGTGTACTTTGTAGTCCAGGCTGGTCTTGAACTCCTAACGATACTCCTGCCTGCCTCCCAAGTGCCAGGATTACAGGTATGCACCATTAGGTCCAGTCAAAGTCTAAAATGATTTGCCACATTTTCCTTACACGCAATGGCAGAGAGCAGAGAAGCAGATCTCAAAGACGACCATTACAGAAAATCCAGTTAAATTCTAAATAGCAAATCACAATGAGTTCTTACAGCTTCTGCCCAATTCTATCAATAAATAGTATCTGTAAGTTAACACATTTTGGATAGGTTCTAGCTGCCTACAAGCTATTCTTACTCCTGTTCAAATGTTTCAAAGTAGAACTGTCATTCAAACAAAAAGTAGCAGAGTGTCATGGTTTTTAAATTGAGACCCCGGAGCCAGCCAGCCTGGGTTCAGTCCCAGCTAAGTAAACTTCTTCTGGGCCTCAGTTTACGTATCTCCAAAAGAAGGTGTTTATACTGTCATGAAAATCAAATGAATCAGTTTATGAAAACATTGTATTAACTAGTATACACTCAGCACAGAAAAAGTACTTGCTTTTATTATTATTAAAAGTAATTAAGGGTACTAGGATTACTGAGGTAATAATACAGTAATAATGTGCCAGCTTCAAAAGTTAAAACACTGCAACACTGCTATGTATGAAATAAGCATTAAAGAAAATGCAGAATCCACATATATATGGAAACTCAGTATATGACACAGCTGGTATTACAGGAAAGCTGAGGGAAGAGGCAAGTTTAATATGCCGATAAGTCACTATAGTTTTTAAAAACTATCTCCATCTCACTTCCTACATAAAAATTAATCCCAGTAGATTAATAATCAAAATGTAAAAAAAAATAGTTTAAAGCTGGGGAGGGGGAGAAAATTTCAGCAAGCCTTTGCATTGAGCTATAATTCTGCCTTCCTACTCACCCTCCCTCCCTTCCTTTCTTCTCTCCTTCCTCTCATTTTAAGACAGTCTCACTAAGTTGCCCAGGATGGGCTCAAAACTGTGATCCTCCTGCCTCACCTTTCCAGAATTCTAGGATTACAGGTATATGCCACCATGCCTGGCTTAGAAATACTTCTTTAGTAAGACATACAATCTATAACAGGAATGGTAAATCCAGTAGTATTAAAATAAAAACCGTTTTTCATTGAATCCTTCTAAAAACCCAAAAGCAAACCACATGCTGGAAGAGATAATAGAACACATATAAATAACAAGGATTTGAATCTAAAACTCTCCTACAAATCAGTAAGATAAAAATACAAAAAAAGAGAACCTAAACATACTAACTGGCAATTTACTGAAGAAACATAATGCTGTATCAAAAAGCACGAAGGTCTGGGAGATTTAACTCAGTGGTAGAGTGCTGGCCTAGCATGTGTGAGGCCTTGGGTTTAATCTTCAGTACTGGGGTGGGGAGCATAAAGAGATACAGGAAAGACAGACATGAATGGTGGCTGGGTGTGCAGGCCTAAGCAAACAAGGAGATCCCCAGGATCATAGAGAATGTTTTAAAGGAACATGAAGAAGTTCTTAATCTAATTAATATGTTACAAACTCTATGAGATGTAATTTCACATTCACTGGGACTAGAAAATATTAAAACCTTTTGGCAAAATGTGAGAACTATATTAGTAATAAGAATGTAAATTAATAAAGCACTGGTAATATCTAGTAAAGCTAAAGATGTATATACCCTAAAATGCAATAATCCCATTCTTACATTTATATGTTCATATACACTTTATGCTCTTTAATGAAACTCTTGAACATACTTGCAAGAAAACACAAGGTTATGTCAAGAACTGGAGAGGCAAAAATGTACATCAACCAAATGTTTAAATCAACCAAATGTATAAATCAACCATGGCATATTGATTTACTTAATAAAATACTTTAGTTGCAAAAATGAGTTGTGGCAGACTGTTTAAACACTAGCAGTCATTACTCCCCCTTTCATGGCAGTTTGCAGCATGCCTTTGTTGCTCCTCCCAAGAGCTGCACCCCTCCAATGTCAGATGGTCTGGTATAGAATGTAGTAAGAGTGACTAGACTAAGTCTCAAATGGCCTTGAACATTTCCTCTAGTTCCTATGTAACTCTTTTGAGCTACCAAGTAAACATGACGGGCTAGAAACCACTTGAAGCATAAATAGATGTTTCCTCTGGAAACATCTTAGCCTACCCCATTTTTAGCAGGTGGTCACAGATATACAAGCAAGTCCAGTAAGATCAAGGGGATCACCTGAATGACCCACAGTCTCATAAGCAAAGATACAAGGTGTTTTTTGAAGTCAGTAAATTTGAGTTTGTGACATGAACGAATTGGTGGTATATGTCACATGAACACATCTGACATACAATGTTGAATATAAAAAGCTGCACAATATGATTATCACTGCAATCTCCTTTTGTATTTTATTTTTCTACTTGGTACTTATAACACTAGTTCATAAAAGGAGAAATTTGTATTGTGTTTGTTATTGTTTTCTCAGCACCTAGAATAAAGACTGGCAGAAATTCTAACTCAAAACTCCCCACATGACTAATGTGCATCCTGGACTGGGAATCACTGTTCTTGTGGGAGTAAGTAGCACAGCAGCAGTTGACAAGATGGGATTGGCAAACCACTGCCTGTAGGTAGAAACTTTAGGCAGATTCTGGCCTGAAGATTATTTCTGTATGGTCCACAAACTAGCTTGATCTTTTTCGGTAAGTGGGGATTGAGCTTCATGTATGACAGGCGAGCACTATACCACTGAGCTATACTCCTAGCCCTTTTCATTTTATTTTGTGACATAATCCTCTCTAAATCCTCCTGCCTCAGCTTCCTGAGTGGTTGGGATTACAAGCATGTGCCACCCACCATCCATTATTCTTAAAAACAATTCTTAGAACACTTCTCAAATGAAGAAACACAAATGGCCAATACATAAATGAAAAAAAAAAATCCCAACATCACTAGCCATTGGAGAAATGCAAATTAAAATAAACTTCATCTCACTCCAGAAGGATTTCTTGGTTACCATCAAAAAATCAACTCAAGCAGGGCCAGGGAGATGGCTCAGTAGAATAAGTGCTTCCCTGGCAAGCATAGGGCCTGAGTTCAATCCCCGGTTCTGCCAAAAAGAAAAAAAGAAATCGACTAACAGCTAATATTGCTAACTATGGGAAGAAAGGAACACTTCTTCACTGTTGGTGAGACTATAAGGTAATACAACCACTATGGAAATTAGTCTGGAGATTTCTCACAAAACTAAAACTAGAAATTCCATTTGACCCAGTTATTTCCCTTTGGGTATCTTCCCAAAGTGTTAAACAAACTTTATATCACAGCAACATATGTGTGCCTATATTTATAACACACAATTCATAATAGCTAAATCTTGGAATCAGCCTATATGCCAAAGAGATAAATGGATAAAGAAAATGTGGTACCTATGTACAATGGAGCAACACTCTGCCGTTAAGAAAAATAAACTTCAATCATTTATATAAAAATTAATGTACCTTGAGACCACAATGTTAAGTAAATACAAGCTTGTATGTCATATGGTTTTCTTCACATGAAAAAATTTAATAGGGAAGAGGAAGAATGAAAGAATAATTATATTTAAGTATGCTTTTGTTATAGTCTTTGATTTCACTCTAATGTGGTATGAGAGCTCACTTTGCAGGATTTTATCTCTTTGGATATGCTGAGGTCTTTGTTGTTGGTATGAGCATGGCCTGTTTTGAAGAAAAAGGAATAAATTCCCAGAGTGAGAAAGTCAATTGTGTTAAGACTAGGCTCACTGGTTGCCTAGACTTAAGAGGAAAGATTTGGGAGGTGATGATTGGTGGGTAGAGTATTTTGATTTGAGATAACAAAAATGATTTAAATTTGATTAAAAAAAAAAAGGAAATAACTTCTAGAGATCACAATAGATTTGATGATAGGAACATTAACACTGGACTCCTATTAAGAAATACTAGCCTTCCAAAATAATTCTTATTACTTGTCATATTATAAAAACTTTCAGTCAATAATTGTGTTTTGAATTCTGTCAATTAAAAAAATAATTTTTTTTCTTTCTTGTTCTATAAGGATCTAGATAATATCCTTGATTTTGTTTCTTGACTTACACAACCTAAAATATTTACTATCTGGCCCTTCACTGAAAAGAGTTCCTGCATAGGCATGAAGATACAAGTGAATAATGTACTCAAACCCAAAGCCAAAAAAGGGCAAATTAGCCTCTCCACTTCTTTGCAATTTGTAATAAATTCCATGAAAAAAATGGGAGACTGACAAAGTTGGTTTGACCAGTTGTCAAAAAAATCCCAACAATCACATTTGTTTTGACAGAGATGTAAGAGAAAATATAAAGGAGAAAGTTGCTGATTCTTTTTCTGATAAATCATCTCTCAAAAACGTTAGATGCTTTCAGGCTAAAAAATAAATAATAGAAAAATGAGATAAATTTTTATTTATCTGGAGACAGTACAACTAGAAGTAAGAGGATAGTGGTTTAGCATAATAGTTGAAAATCTCAGTTGTCACACAGCTTAGCTTTGAAACCTTGGGAAAATTATTTCAACTAAATCTTTAGATTCTTCTGTTGTACAATGGGGTTTTAAAATATAATTTAAGACACTTGAGTAGTAACAGCACAGTGCCTGGTACATCATCAGTGTGAAATAGGTGTCAGCCATTATTATTACCACTACCCATGTCATGTCTAAATAGATCACTTAATATTTCCTATAAGGCATTCATTTACAGTTTGTATTTTCCATTTTCTCAAATATTCTTTTGCCTCAAGTGTTTCTTTTCTTTTCTTTTTTTTTTTTTATCTCAAGTGTTCCAATAAAAGCTTTTATTTTACTTGTCCGTAAATTTCTTTAGCTATGAAGCTACTATATATTCCAAACCTTATTTCCAACATTTTAAACTGCAAATCAACGTAAGGGTACAAAAGAAAAACATTTTTCTAAGCTAAAAAATTATAGAAACTGACATTAGGCCATGGCTAATCATTTGAACATAACATCTATGACTATAATCTTCTTTGCTTTTATTTTTCATACAGCAAATAAAATAGAGCCAATGCCTTAAAAATTAGTTTTTAAGGTTTTGTTTCATGCTCATTTAAGCACTTGTTATTTTTTCTGTTTTAATCAAAGAAAAAGCAGTGCCAATGGCAAATTCTAAAGTGAGAGACCAGTTGATGCCCAAAATGAGACATGATTCCTCAGTACTATCTATCCTTGTACAAAACAATAAATGATTCCCTGGAGGATATGGTCTACAGCTCACCTACCCAACTTAATAACGATCTTATCAACAAAAGTACCCTGAGCAATGGATAGCATCAAGAAGTAGCTGTTATAAATTTAGGAACAAAATTAAAGGTCCTAGGGAGACATTTTCCACAGGCACATCTAGGCATGAAAAGGGACTGCCATATTCAGACAGGATTTTACTGCTTTGTAAGTATCGCTCCCTAAAGCAACTCAAAATTATGACTGTCTCAAAAATAAAGATTTCTGAAGCCATAACTTAGTGCACCCAGACTCTAATACATCAGCAGACATTCACTTAGTTTCTTCAAATTGAAAAGTCGTTGTATGGTTACATCCTGGAGTTTTCCAAATGCCATCCTCCCCCAAACTGTTTTTCTCTAATCTATCAGCAGTTTACCCAAACACCATCATTTTTCTGTTAGTGTAAGTGAGATTATGGTGTAAATATCACTGAGCTGAAGTCTGAGATCCTCAATTCTTGTCTTAGTGATCACTTATCAGACGTATAACTTTGAGCAAGTCACTTAACCTGCTATTCCTCAACTTGGAACTCAAGTTATTATTACCTGAAAATTCGTATTTTTCCACCACCTATTATCTTTTCTCAACAACAATTACCACTATTTATTCTGTATCAGTTAGGATGGTACCAAAGTCAAAGGTGGGGATTGAACCTAGGGCCTCCTGCATACCAGGCTACTGCTCTCCCACAAAGCTATACACACCCAGATACTCTGCACCACTCCAAACTGGATCATTCTGACTACAGTACTTTCCCACCACCTCCTTGCCTCCAGCCTCATACCACTCCAATTCATGCACTGTTCTATCCCCTGTTGGGTCTTTTTGACACTCAAATTTACTCTTAATCTCCTTCTATATTCATTGTTTCCTTGACTTTTTTTTCATCATAGAAACCATTTTATTGGGCTGGAGAGATGGCTCAGTGGTCTAAAGCACCTACTTAGAACAAGCTTGGCAAGGCATCAGGGATCACGGTTCAATCCCCCAGCACCACATGCCAGCCAGCCCTGCCCCCTGGTGGGCTGAGCTGGCCACACACACACACACACACACACACACCTCTCTCTCTCTCTCTCTCTCTCTCTCAAATAAATAAATAAAAAAAAGAAACCATTTTATTTATAACCACTCTCACTTTATAAGTTTAATTATGTCATCTACCTATAATTTCCAAAATTCTGTAGGCTGTTTTATATCTCTTATCCAAATTATTTATGATAATGTCTGGATTCAAAGGGTTTCCTCACTCTAAAACCTGGAAGAACAATATTCAGCTAGGATGTTTGTCTCAGTTACTCTTCACTCACTGCTGGGACAAATACCCAACACCCAAAATAAAGGAAGTAAATTTAGCCCACAGTTACTGGGGCTTTCAGTCCATACTCGGCTGGCTCCAAGGCAGAGTGGCACAGGGCAGAGAGCATCCTTTCATGGTGGCAGCAAAGAGCAAGAGCCAAATGGAGGAGTAGCAGCAACAATGGCCACAGAGAAGTCTGTCTCCCTTAAATTGCATTCAGGCTATGTGCCCCAGGCTGGGTGTAGTACTCACACCCATAATCCCAGTGGATCATGAGTCAATCACAAACTCTAGAAGTCTGCCCCATGACTGCACGCAAACCATAGCAATGCTTCCACTGTGATAAAGTTTATTTTGTAAATCAGGCAACTCAGAGATTAACAATAAAATAGAATATTAATAACAATAACAATTAAAATTGATATGTTCTTTCTTAAAATATCTTACTGTATTTATTATAGATCTCAGGAAACTCAATGTAGGGGGAGGCGATAACTGACACTGCCTTCTTCATAGGCTTCGGTCAAGGCATATGTAAAATACAACTATGATGTGAACTAAACTTAGGTAATATGCACACACACATGCAAAAAAAACCAAACCAAAACAAAAACAGAATTACTCCTACATTAAATTTCAACTTCACAAATATTTTCTGCCATCCTTAGGTCCAAACACTAGTTCTGTTTGGTTAGTAAGGTAAACCAGAGGCACAGTGACTGCCTCTCGGGGAACTACATAACAAACTGTTGCACATTAGTAAGCACAATCAAACTTATGATAAGTAGTATTGAGACTGCCAAATGATCTCTATATTCTTTAAGTGAGATTAGCATTTTCTTTCTTGACAAAAATAATTTAAAATAATATCAAGGCATTTTCTTGGTTTGAAAGAACATTACTAAAAGTATTTCTCTTTAGAACTGTTATTGAAGCAATTTAATTCACCATATTATAAAGGCATCTCAAATATTTTATCCAAGGACACAACCAAACCAGAAAAAAATTTCATTCTACAGTCTAGTCAGATTCCACACTGATAAAATTTCCTAGATGAAGCTAATCTGAATGTTCCTGAAGCTGCCTTTTTTTCCCAGCTATAACAGAAAAACAAGCAATAAATGTCAGGGGAGGAGGGAAAAGAGGAGCAAGAGGAAGAGGAGAAGGAAGAAAGGAAGAGGAAGTAGCGAGGGAGCTCACAAAATCAAAAACTTTTCCCTGGCAATATTTTGTATTGTTTTACCTCCTGAATTAGGAGAACTTCATACCAAGTTAAAGCACAAGGAAAAACAAAACAAAACAAAAACTAAACTAAAATTAATTTTATTTCTTTAAAATAAAAAATTCCTGTTGGACACAATGTTGTGTGTCCAAAGCTACTTTAGAGGCTTTAGACAGGAAGATTCTCAATCTAAGGCCAGTCCCAGTAACTTAGCAAGACCCTGTCATAGCAATAAAAATATCTTAGTCAATCATTTCCAAATTTCAATCTAGGGGAAAAAAGACCCTGGAAAAATAAAGGATGCATTGGATAGTGGGGAAAAATGGTACCTTGTTGTATAACAATTGTGTAGTAAATCATTACAGAATTCACAGCAGCTAAAATTTTTGTTTCTAACCCTCAAGTACAAACTGAAGCTGAAAAACAAAAACACAGTAAATCATTAAATGTAAGAACTGCAAGTTTTTCCTTTGGAATTATTATTTTTATGTGTTTTAGGGAAGGGTCTACAGGGTGTTCAGGGTCTCACTACTGGATTGGACTCCTAGAGTTTCTCTAGTTGTACGCCACCATGTCCAATCTCAGTTGCAGTCTTAGCGTGCCTGGGGTGGGGGGACTGAACCCGGTCCCTGCACCTGCTTGCAGGCAGTTTAGTCTGCTGAGCTATTTGGCCGACCTTTTTTCTTTGGAATTAAACTCTTTTATGGCCCTAAGTGAAGCTGTCCCCTGATGTTTGCCCAGGTTTCCAAAGTATTTCATTAAGCGAGTTCATCATACGGTGCTCCTTGAATCATCCTGTTTTAAAATATGCATTGTAACAGACACTGCTGCAATAAAACAAAGTCTTTAAAAATATTGAAAGGCCCAGTTACATTATTTAATTTGAATTAAGTTATCACATACATCAGTCAATATGTAAAGCTCTTGGTACAATGTCAGACAGGACAGTCCTTGGCATACAAATATAAATGCCATCTGAGGGTTTTTTTTTCCTCGTGCCATCATGTATCAGATCAATAGTCAAACTATTACTCACATAAAATTGACTCTTCTACAAATTAAAAAACTATCAAATCCAGCTACATTTCTAATAGCCAGATCTACTCTATCCACTTTGCTACTAGTGGTTCAGTTATGAACACTTCTTAGTGGGGCTTTTGCAACACAGAAAAAGAAAACAAAATAAAAAATAAAATGTAACAACTATATAATCATTCAGAATAATAATTTTGTTTCTGTTCTCAAATTATGAACGATAGAGTTTAATATGTTGCCAGTTCTGCACAGGAAGGAAAAAAATAACATGAAAGACAGATTTAGGGCAGATTTCTCTCTATAAAACTTCTCATTATGGAGAAGTTCTTAATACGGAGAACTACATATAAATAAGAATTTGGAAAACATACTTGAATTTTTCAAACAAGTTTATTTTTTATCTTTTGCATTTTAGAGAAGGGTCTACAGGGTGTTCAGGGTCTCACTACTGGATCTGACTCATAGTGATCCACCTGTTTACAGCCTCCCAAGAGCTGGGATTAGAGACACGTGCCACCACACCCAGTGTCAATTGCTGTCTCAGAGTGTCCTGGGGGCAGGGCTGGCACAGCGGGACAAGTTTTTATTAATGATTGCTATTTTATAATTTTTTTCTATAAAGAAAATGTAAGTATCTGTGCTTCTTTGAAGCAAAATCATATAATAATACATAAAACCTGGACCTTTCATTCTAAAATATACTGTCTAGAAATCTGCTCAGAAAAACAGAATAGTAAACAGGATGACCTGCATGTGCAGAAGCTTGTAAAGGGATCTTATTATGAAATAAAATGTAAGAAAACATATTTTAACCCTTCAATATCTGGTATTCCATTTTTGAAATGTCCATAACAATGGAGCATACTATAATTCTTTTTTTTTATAATTCTTTTCAAATTCCTGTTTGTTGAATTTTTCTAGGTAACATGAATCTCATGCAAAAATTAAGAAAACTACAATCTTCAATATAAAAGGGTTAAAACATGGAGACAATTCCTGCCATTAGGAAACAATAACTTGATTTAAGAATCAGATCAACAACAGGAAAATTTTTTTTAATAATTTTATTGAGAAACAAATAGCAATGACAGTTTCAAAACTGAATAGTAGGACAGTTTCAATAATTAATACATTGCATACTCTTGTCTTCTTAGTGGTTATTCATAGTATAAGATGTGGACATAATATCTTGTCCACAAACACTATTAGAACAAATATTTCTATTCACTGAATTAAGAGAAAATAGCTGTATATCTATCTTATTTTGAATATACAGATACAAAATGGTCTTTCATTTGTATCCTTTTTTGTTTAGTTTCGTCAGAGAAGGGTATTCCATTGTCATTTAAATATTATAAGCGCATGAATTCAACAAAATATTCCAATATAGTCCCGTAGTCCATAATAGTAGTAGGTTTTCCATAGGACTTGCAATGTCAGAAGTTGCTGACTTGAACCTTTTATAGCTCGGCATATTAATATGGCTTTACTTTTTATACTTTGTTTTTATACTTTTTTGCTGGATGGTTAAGACCAAGGTAAGGTAAAGCAAGGCCTATATAGGAAGAAATGCCACTTTTGTATCTGACAAGTTCAGTCAAATCCCCTCAGGATTTATCCTGAAACCCTGTAACAAAGTTTGTAGATCCTTTGTCAAGTGTCAGCCATGTGGATGAGTCATGGCCATTGCTTGACCAATTTGCTCTCTGTGAAAGCCTGAGAGAATGTTTTCTCTCCGTGTGACTCTCCTTAGGCACACTCTATATAACAACTGGAAACATTAAGAGAATCAAATTATTTTATAATATTATATTCACCATGATGCCTATAATACCATTCATTCAGTGATGACAAGAAATGTTTTCATCCACTTTGTAAAACCTAGTATGTCAGGCAAAAACCAAACATAGTCAGACCAATCAGCTTAAAAGATCCCAAAACATATGACCCTTTAAAAGAAAAAGGCTACTTTCTAGAACTAAATTTCGTGGGGTTTTTTTGTTTTGCTTTTTTTTTTTTTTTTTTTTTCCAGTACTGGGGATTGAACTCAGGGCCCTGTACTTGCCAGGCAAGCACTTATTCTACTGAACTATTTCGCCAGTCCCTTCTAGAACTAAATTTAAAGATTATGAAAAATAATAAAAATGAAAACCTGTCACTAATGCACTGACACAGGTTCTCCAAACTCATAAGTACATTTGTTTCCAGACTCAGCAAAATACATGAATTTGATACTGAACCTAATTTATTAGGGTATAAATGAATTCAAGATTAGTTTTGAGGTTTAAAGCTCCATGTTCTGTTTGCATGAGATTTTCTTATGATGTTTCTTACCAAACAAGAAAAAGAAACCCTATTCCTGTCTGAAAGCATTGTTACTAACATTTTTATCTACTAATCTCTCAAGGGACAACAATTCTGAAACCACTAAAATAAATGAAAGAAAATGATTTTCTTTCAGCACTGCCTCCCTAGTGCTGGGATTACAAGCGTGCAGCACCACGCCCAGATTCCCATCACCTTGAAATTGTTTGTGAGTTTCTTTTCTTCAACAATGTGCAGCCCTCTAATCCTAGGAAGGCTGAGGCAGGAGGACTGCTATGAGGTCAAGGCCAGCCTGCACTACACAGCAAAACCCTGTCTCAAAAAAAACCAAAATAAAAGAAAGCATCATTTTCTACTCTTGCCCAAAATCTAAACACCACACTCTAGGTTCAACTACATATAATTAAAATAGAGAAAACAACAATATGTCCTACTCACACCAACCCTGTAACTATCACCATAACTTTAAGCCCCTGAACTAAAAAAATAAGATGAGTGTCCATTTTTTCATTATTTCATACCCTTTTCTTTCCTTGAAAGGAAATACCAGAGCACACTGCCCAGAATGGCAGAAAAGGTCAAAACATTGCTAGCATAAGTTCAATGCTAGGAAATGTCCTAAAACGATGATACATAGAAGAATTTTACCATGCAGATAATGTTCTTTCATGACATTTGTTAATACCATAAATATCCACCATCTGATTGCAAATATATCAGCAAAGAGTGCCTTGCAAATTATGTGTTCATTCTTTCATGTTCATCACAGAGCTCCACTGCACACAGAAAACCATCCTCATCATAGGTGAGTCAGCATTTTCAATTCTAATAGACTGTCACTTTAGTTAATCACATTAATGATCTTGAGCCCCATCAACTCCTAGAGTTGTTCTTCCTGTAAAACTTTTTTAACTCTGCAAGCCTAATCTCCTGTATCTTTCATAACTTTATACCTGTTAAAGATGTTTTCCAATTCATCCAGATATTTTGCTTTTCAATTTTCTCCAAGACCATCAATTTATTCCTGTGTTCTCCTCCCTCTCAATTCCACTGAAACCAGAGTCCACTAATAACTTTCTCTCTCTTGCTTCCTTGTCCTTCTGCTGGAGGGCTCCTGTTCTCTTCACTCCTATACCCTGGCCTGTCAAGCACTATTAGAAAAGTAAAAAGAATAGAAGTAAAATCCTACACTGCATGGCAAGTTTCCTCATACATATTTGGAACCTTGATTTCAATGTGTTGAGGGAATTAAAGGTGCATTAGTGCAGGCAAAAAAGTTAAGAGTTTTTGTTATGTTGTAAGAGGTGTGAAGACAAGGAAAAGGAAAATGCTGGTATCTAGAAGGACCAGGAAAAGAAAAAGGAAAGTTTTGAGCATGTAGGAGGTTTAAGAGAGCAGGTAACCAGAGATAGTGTGAAGATGAGAAGTGAAGGATATCATATTACAGAGGCAGAAAAAATAACAGGCTCCACAGTTTCGAACTGTACAAAAATAATTTGTTTCATTGATACAAATACATTGAAAAGTTCCCTTCCCTCCACATACTTATCTCCAATGCTACCCAGGGTTTAATTTCTCCCATGGTAAAAGCCCAAACTCTGAAATCTGACAACCTGGGTCTAAATCTTAGTTCTTCTACTTCCTGGGTATGGGATCTACACATTTCTGTATTTCTGTTTCCTCTTTAATTAGAGGTAATTATAATGCATACATAGTAGGGTTATATGAAAACTGAACAAGCTAAAGTACGAGATACATAAAGCACCTAATACCACTTAATATGGTATGTGACTGGTACATACCATACTAAATGTTAGCTATTATTTTAGCTAAAAAGCTTAAAATGCTATTTAGATGCTACTGTGTTCATTTAGCCATTTACATCAATGACAAGGAAGATACTACTAACTCTCCCAACCATTTCATCTCAACTTAATTCCTATTATGCTGAAACTCTGGCAGTCTTGCTTCACACTTCCCTGATTCTTCCTCTCCGTTCCAGCCCTAAATAACGAGTGCAAATATACTTCTACTTCTTTCACAACACAGTGAAAATATATCCTTTACAGCCTTTACCACAGAGTCACAGGGTACCATAGTTTTCAGATGACTCAGCTACTTGTGCCTCTGCCCCCCAAACTGTGAGTTCTTCCAAGGGCTATCTTACCTGTTTAAGGGTATCTAGAGGAATGTTAAAGTGAAGTAATGTCCATACATGAGTGTAACATAATACTTTATGAATAATAGACTAAGATAAATTAAAGAATTACTCAAGCTTTGATTGTTTTATGCTTTCTTACAAATCCATTGAGCTCATCTGCTATTATTTATAAATGTACTACAGTTAAACATTTAAAAATACCCACAGTTCTTAAATACCAGACATCAATTCCTTACAGTATTTTAAATTCTCACCTTAGTCACACAACCAAATCAGTTCAAAATAAATCTCTTAACCAGCTAAAAGGAGTAAAATTTTTATGCTGTGTAAAGGAAAATATATTAACTTTCATATATATCCATCTTTTCACAAGTCATAGGTCATTCTGTTAACCACATTAGTATTTCCCTCTCCCCGGTGATCAGAAACTGACTAGTATCCATGACTGTTTTCTTTCTGTAGCCAAAATTAAAAAGTTAAAGTCAACAAGATTGGTAATACCATTTTATATGTGGTTTTTGCTTAAGATAACTTAAAGAACATCTTTTCTAGTTTTTTTTTTATGTATTTAGTACAGGGTCTACAGGGTCTCACTACATAGATCGGACTTGAAGTGATTCACCTGTTTTCAGCCTTTCAAGCGCTGGGATTACATGTGCATGCCACCACGCCCAGTCTCAATCACCATCTCACTATGCCCTGGAGGCAGGGAGCTGGCACCACACACCAGGGATCCAACCCTGGTCCCTGCACCTGCCTGAGCAGGCGCTTTAATCTGCTGAGCTACCTGGCCACACTCTCCCTTTTCATCTTTTCAAAAATACACATGCAAAGCTATATGAACACCAAGTGTTATGGTTTGTGTCTAGATGTCCCCCCAAAGCCTCATGCAGTCATGGGGCAGGCTTCCAGTTTTTGACTTATTTATGGTCCAATGCTGAGATTATGGGTATGAGTGTTACACCCACCCTGGGGAGGGCAGACTGTATAGAATATAAGGGAGGGAAAGAAGCTTGCTTTCTGGTACTCTCACTTTTTACTACTGCTGTTTTTGCTGTCTTCTGCTCCCATAACTGGCCCTTTGCCATGTTGCCCTCTGCCTTGGAGCCAGCTAAATATGGACTAAAACTTCTACAGACTGTGAGCTACATAAACCATTTCTTCCTTAATTCTGGGTGTCAGGTATTATCTCAGCAACAAGAGAAAAGTGAGTAACCAACACACCAAGTTATGCCTTTTTTCCAGTAAGTAATGAACATATTTTAGTTACATTATTCATCAACAGAATTCCTACCCAAAAAGTTAGTAATATAGCCTATCATGTGTACTGGTATCAAAAGAATAAAAGAGAACATATAAATAATTTAGTATTCCAACTACTAAGAAGACAGAAACCTAATAAGCATTATATTGCTTAAAATGGAAACTCAAGTGGGGACATGGTATTTTCATAAATTTTGAAACAATGAAAAACAAAATGAGAAACTTTGGAGAGAACTGGGATAAAAATGAAAATATATGCACTATTTTACAAGGGTCTTCTATAAAATGAAACTCATTTTAAAATGTGGGTTACAAAAAGTGAATCATATGTACATATATTTTTTCTAACAAAAATTACATTATTAAACTTGAAAGTACTGTTGTCCTTGATTTTAATTTTACTTATCGTAAGACCTAGGATTAAAATATTTAACTCCTCATTAAAGGAGGGAGGAGGATTGAAGGGCCTTGTTTATTCTCTCATCCTTTATTAAATACTGAGATTTTGTTTTCCTGACAATTCGTTAGGGGGTTTGTACCCTGGCTCTTCCACTTGTAGCTGAATAACCTCAAGAAAGTCATTTTAGCTTTACAAACCAGTTTCTTCAATTGTAACAACAAAAAAGGAATCTATCCTCATAAGATGGTTGTGAAGATTAAAAGTGAAAGTATTTAGCATAGTTCTGGTACACAGTAAAACAGTCAATGGACACTAGCAAACATTATTATTTTGATGATTTTTTTAATTAAAAAAAATAAATCTACTTTATTTATTTATTTGGTACAGGCTCTCATTACACAGCTCAGATTGATCCTCCTGTCTCAGCCTCCCCAGTGCAGGAATTACAGGTGTGTACCACCATGCCCTGTTTCAGTGGTCAGCAGGGCGTTGGGCTGGCACAATATGTGGTACTGGGGATTGAGCCCAGGTCCTTGCTCTTGCCAGGCAGGCACTTAGACCACTGAGCTATCTCTCCTGCCTTATTTTGATGATTTTTCATGGTATTGTTTTATCTAGTAAGTAGCTAGATGATATTTAGGTTATTTTCAAATTTTGTGTTTTTAAAATGGAGGAAAAGTGTAAATGTACATAAAGCTTTTTCTAAATTTAGGACATTTATTTAGGATGTATTCAAGAAGTTTAATCACTACACCTAATGACACACAGATATAGATTTACACTCCTATTAACAGATATAAATGCCCAACTCACGCCACCTATGTTAGCCAACTCACAATATCAGCATTTTCATTAACCATTTTATTAAAAATTGTGCTCAATATTGCTTTAATTTCCATTTATTTGATTATTTATGAAACTAACAATTTTTTCAGCTCATTAAAAGTTTATAGGAACAACCTCATTCAGTGAAGGTCTGGGTTAGTTTTAAGGAAAGAATAAAAATAAAATAGAAATCAGAAAAGGAAATAAAGATTAAAATAAACATGCATTTAGAATGTAAATATGTAAAGTTATTCAACTAAACCATAAACTTGGCACTAAGACTCCTAGCTGCTAAAACAAAATGAAGTATTTCTGAACTTTTTAGGGGGTAGGTGGGTGGGTGGGAGCAGCATTTGATTCCTCAAAAAACCCACAACTTTTAGGCCTATGTATATTTCCAGAAGTACCCAACTTGCAGCCTGCAGACCACTTACCTTTTCTTAATGTTATAATAAAAAATATTAAAAAGATAAATTCTGTTTCTTACATACATTAACTATATATTGTTTTACATGTGTTCCCAAGACCAATTCCTCTGTACTCAGAAGTGGCTGAGGGAAAGCTATAGGTTAGGCCTGCCTTTCTCTAGTGATTTGTGTCTCTAATCCTAGGTACTCAGGAGATTCAGGCAGGAGAATGGCAGTTCAAGGCCAGTATGACAATTTAGCAAGACTCTGTCTCAATCAACCCCCCAGAAAGATCTTCCTAAAACAGATACAAAGTGACTTAAGGACAACAATCTCAACAATAAATATGACAGAAGGATTTACCTGCTGCAATCTTTTAGACCTTCTAACACTATCAAATGTACTGTTATTACTAACATAATATGGGACTCATATACCACACTATATGGCTTAGCTGACATCAACATCCTTCTCAATCAGTTTGCTTATTTATTTATTTTTGTATTTTAGGGAAGGGTTTACAGGGTATTCAGGGTCTCACTACTAGATCGGTCTCATAGTGATCCTGTTTACAGTCTCCCAAGAATTAGGATCACAGGAGCGCGCCACCATGCCCAGTCTCAAGTGCCGTCTCAGTGTGCTCCAGGGACGGGGCCAGCATAGCAGGCCAAGATTGAACCCTTGGCCTCTATGCCTGCTTGCAGGTGCTTTAATCCGCTGAGCTATTTTGCGGGTCCTAGCTTTTTCATACTTAGCAAAAATAAAAAATAAACATTCTCAAAAAGTACTATTTTATCTGACCATTTAATAAGGAATAGGAATGAAAAATTCAGCTTCTTCAGACTGAATGGCTGATATGAACAACTCTACAATAAAACTTTATCACTCTTTGAAAGTTATATAATGACTTTTAGCCATATTAGAATTTGCTGTGTAAAACCTTTTAACCAACATTCTGAAAACTATTATTCAAAATTCATTTTGAGGATTCAATCCTAGAGTATCCTATAAGGTAACATACACAAAGTTTGTTTTGTTTCTGGTTTGCAAGAAATGTTCTTGTTTTCTTTCAGGCCTAATCTCCTTAACGGATAGGCATTAAAGAAAATTTGGACCTATGACTCCTCAGTAAGATCTTAAAATCCTATTTTAAAATGTTTTAATAATATAGCAAAGTCATAACTTTTTGTTTTTACTCATAAAAGAATGAGTTCTATAGAAAAGAAAAAATAGGAAATATGAAAAGATAAAGGACAAGTGGCAGAAAAATAAAAGAAATTTCACATATTTATCTCTAAAAGTATGCCTCAACTTATTCACAAGTTTAGTCATTCATTTTCTTCCCATGTGAACATAAACTACTAAAACACTTTACAACCACCATCCTCATCTACAACCATGGTTTGGGCTGGGGATATAGATCAGCAGCACAGTACCTGCCTGGCAAGTACAAAGTCCTGAGTTCAATTCCTAGTATTAAGGGTGTGTGTGTGTGGGGGGGGGGAAGCTTTCTTTTACAGAAGACATTTTAGCCCAAAGAAGCAGACAGTACCAAAATGTAGTAGAAATTTTTCAAAAGTTGGACAAAAAAAACTAAACCTTCTGGTTTCTAAAACACTACAAAGTAATACAAATATTAAATGTGATTCTTCCATCTCTCAATCAATTAAGTATTCTAAATATCCATGTCAACACCTTCTTTCTTTCCACTAATAACATGACTGTAACAAAACTGTGCTGCTCTCATGACAAGTGTAAGCTTTAGAGCCTTTAGTTTTTCTAACAGTCACTACTAATCTTTTTATGTCTGTCCTAAAAGATGTTGTTAGAGGACAACTATGTAATATTAAGATCATTCCCTCTAGATAATGAAGTCTACAACAAGGAGACTTTTATGCAACCTTCATTACTTATAGCACATGCAGTTTTCAAAGGTCCAAGCTTTAGATAACATCTTTTTTAAAAAAAGGTATTACTTCTCATATATATTCCATCAATTTTATATACATTTAAGTAAGCAGGTCTCTAACTTCTGGAAAAATGGCTCCTTTAGGCACTTAAATGTTATTGAAGGCCCTGTAGAAAGCAGATTTCGCTGATTCTTGACTCCTGGTATTTGTGCCTGTGTAGGCCTGTCCACTTGAGTGTGGAATGGATCAAGTGACTTGATTCTAACAAAAGTGTAAAAAGGATGAGGCATCACACTTCTGTGATTAGGTTAGAGGCTGTGACTTCCTCTTGTTACTTATTTCTTGATAGCACACTCTCTAGCTCTTGTGTATCTTCTCAAATAAAGCAAGAGAAGAGGCCCCACATGACAAGGAACTCAGGGCAACCTCTGGCTAACTACCAAGAAGAAACTGAGACCTCAGTTCAATAGACTGTGAGGGGCTGACTCAAGCCAACAACCCTGCAAAGCAACTTGGAACCAGATCCATCATATAAGCAAGACGAGCAGTAAAACCTCTACTAGCTCAACTTTCAGATGAGATCATACCTCTAGGCCTGATACTGTACCTTTGGGTCTGACACTGTCACTGTCACTGCAGCCTTATGTGAGGCCTGGCAACACAGGAGACCACAGTGAAGCTGTGCCTAGATTTCTGAACCAGAAAACCTCTACTTCTTGCTTTTCACCTGCTATTTTCTACTCTAAGGTATATTCCTAGTCCCATAGTTTCAGGGCCCATATTTTCACTCTTTAGTCTTTTAACTCGTTAGCCCTATTCAGCAAGCACCCTTTGCTGTCTCAGGTGTCCTATACTCAAGATTTTCAGAGCCAGAATGAGTAAGAGACTTCAAGATGATTCAGATTTATCATGGCAGACACAGGGAGGACAGTCCAAACTGATCAGTTACAGAGGTCAGACATGGGAACAGGGCAAGAAGAAGAAGCAGTTCTATGTAATGACTGCTAAAATCTGTGTCTATATGTCAGTGTGTGGTAGTATGTATGATATCAAGTACATCATGTACAATGAGAACAGTCAGGCTAAACACTAATGTAATCCAAGAAAATAGCTTATTAAATATTTATCCATGTCTACCATGAGTTCAATCCTATACAAAGCCGAGGTACTAAAAGAAACAATTCTTGTCTTTACTCCTCAAGCAGCTCTAGTAATTACCGAAGCCTAGGGAAATTAAGAGAAAACTCAAATAAAATTGAGTTTGCATGAAACAAAAACCACAAGTAACGTTAAATATAGTGTAGTATGTTGTTTTTCTTTACCATAAATAAAGTTCATTTAGTCTTACATAGTTAATTGCATATTCACAGTATTTTAAAATCAAAAGTACTATTAACACTACGGGTACTAAAAATAACTATGTAAAAATAACTTTGTTTTGTATGTTTGTAATTTGTAATGACATGTTAAAAACCTCATCAACTGTTGATTCTTTTTTTTTTTTTTTTTTTTTTTGGAACAGGGAATTGAACTTAGGCCCGTATGCTTGTCAGGCAAGCATTTATTCTACTGAGCTATGGCCCTGGCCCCCAAGCTGTAAAAGATTTGAAAATAAGAAATATCCCATATAAATTGATGGGATTCCAGAGTTTAAGCAATATACCCAGCAATTTTCTAAAATTAATTTTATTCAGAAACAAATAGCAATGAGACCAGCAATTTTATACATACTATTTCATTTACTCCTAAACAGAACCATGTTAGGATTTTTCTCAGAATATACATGTCTGTATATATCACGTATGACTGATACCACTTTCTGAATTTTGCCCCACATGTGTGCAAATAAACTTATGCAAAAGAAGACCTTACAGACACAGTGCGTATCATTTCACACCAAGACAACTAGTACAAAAGTCTTAAAAATTCATTTCCTCTTTGCTTGTAAAACAAGTAACATTTCATAATACAAAAAATGGCATCCACACAACATGATCAATTGTAGCTCCTGATTCGGTCTAATTTTACACAAATGGTAAGTAAGTAAAGTTATGCTATGGAAGAAAGCATACATTTGATTCTTTCATCTGTCTCAGAACAATCTAGTCAGTTCTGTAATAGCTAGATCATGCTGAGAGATATACTCAAATGTTTACTATTGTACCATGTCACCATAATGAGAAAACTAACTTTAAAGACTTTTTTCCGATTTGGGTTTATTACCGCATTTGTTTATCATGTACCGAGTTTAACAGCTTTTCAGCATTATCAAGAGCAAGAGGCTCTTCTACAACAGAAAACTGGTACAAATACACACTTTCTAAAGGTATCCATTGCCTCTTTGTTCTATCACTGTGCACAGTACATCAAGATTCATTCATAGTATTTACTTATTTACTTTGACTATCACTAGACAATAGTTATCTCTAAAAATATTTTACTACCTAATATACAAATTAGTTTCCAAAGTCCTGAAAAAAGTAAAAACAAAAGAATTTCTACTGTAACTATTTTCCTTAACCAATCTAATATGGAAGCCAATTAAAGTTAGGACAACAACTTGATCAGTATCTTAAGTTATTTTAAATTATCTAGTTACACTAACTTTGGGAAAATTACATAATTTCTTTATGGCTATTTCCACATACATATAACAAACAATGTCTTTCTCACAAGGTAAACACAAAAATTAAAAGATTTTTCCACCAACTCACCAAAACAAGCATTTTCCAACTTGTTCATCCTGTGTTTTATCTGAACCAAAAAAAGCTCTGTCTTCATAGCAGACCCTTAACTAATGTTCCTATCTTCACAGTCCTCACTAAGTGACACACGTTAGCCATTTTCTTATTGGGGTGTTTGTCATTTGTTACTAGTGTCTATGAGTACTTCATATATTAAGCTAAATCAATCCTCTTTCACATACTTCCCTACCATATTGTTGTTTTTTTTTTTTTTCCCCAGTACTGGGGTTAGTACTTGGGACCTTATGCTTGTCAGGCAGGTGCTTATGCTGCTGAGCTAACTCCCCAGCCTCCTACCATGTATTATCCTAACAATTTTATCTGTATTATCTTTTAGGTGATAGAACCTTGAAGATACAGCTCTTATCTTTTCCTTTCTAGCATGTGGGTTGGTGTCATATTGAAAAGCCTTTCCATCTTTTTTTTCAGCCTTTCCATCTTTTAAACTAAATGAAAATCATTGCTCCTGTCCCAGTATTTGTTTAAATGTTCCCCTGAACATTCAAATAGTTAATATCTCCATGATTAATTTTTGTATACAGTATGAGGTATGATCCTGACTTACAGTTATTTTCTTTTCAAAATGGATACCAACTGTTCCAATTCCACCTGATCATTTTACCTAATGTCAATTTTAATTATTGTAAGTTCCTAAATGCTGGCTTAATGCTGACATGAAACCCTCAAATCTGCATTAAAGTAATCAATTTTCAAAGTACGTTGTTATTCAAAGGCCTATTTTTCCCTTCTAGCATTCCCAGCACCTGCTGGAATGAAAATAAAAGGAAAGGTGAGAGTGGAAATATCAAATATGAGTACAATGCCAATAGTATTAAGCCCCCAGAACAGTTTATTATGTGTATGTATAACTGTGATACGAACTAAAATTACACTTTAATTGTTTATGGACAGCATTTAGATATGTTTTTACTCTGGTAAAGCAGTAAAAACTGTACAAGGTACAATCACCACACTTACTAAAACTGACAGTTAAACTATCTTTTGATAACATGACAAACAAGAACATGGTAGTGGAGACTCACATACAAAAAATCTAAATACCTAAATTCACCTTTATTTCCTTATCTAAAAATTCTTTTATCTTAACATAATTTTTCTTTTTCTGTCTGTGACAAACGTAGTATTTTTAGGAGAAAGTATATCTGGATTAAGAATAGGAAGCCTGCAGAACAATTTTCAGAATGTGCTCAGCACTGTTCCCTGCCAAATATATTCTAGGCAGAGCTGGGAAGGTATAGCCTATTAGCACAATTAACTTTCTTGGCCTTGACCAAGAATGTTACTAAACAACTCTTCTGATTATAATTTGGATTCTTCTAAAGTCAACATAATATATTGCTGAACAACCAAGAATTCTTGTCTACCTCATAATTATATTTCTCATAATAAGTTAACACAAGCAGGCATTGTTTCTATTTCTGTGTATTGTATACTTAGCAAAAGTCAGTGAGTCAGTTCCCTTGAACGCCATTACTTGGAGCTATACTGATGAAATTGAGTTTTTGAGAAGCAGATCTGCCAGTGAACCTTCCAATGAAGGGAGGCTACCTTGGAGGTTACACATGAAATGATAAACTAATCTACCTGAACAAGAAGATAATTTTATCTCTCTACCTTCAATAAGCACCAAGAAATATAAATTCAAACCCAGTACAGCCCAGTAATTACTCTGAAAACATTACTCAATAGTCCACATGGTGATGGTAGCCTTGGACAGAGAATAAAACAGGTGCTTATGGATGATACCTAAAGGCCATACACCATCTCCATCTTAATTATTCCAAAATCTTTTCTCCTTTTAAGTTAGACTATTTTGAATAGTCCTCACTAACAATTCCATCCTTCTTACTGATAGTGCTCTGCTATGACGTGTTTGGCTTATTCAGGGGCATTATACAATTTTCTGGTGTATCTATAATAAGACTACTGTTGAGATCACTGCTTATCCTATTATCTGGGGTCTTGTTATAAAATTTACTTCTGATCTTAGTGTCACAAACTGTTGTGCTTTTATTAAAAACAAATTTGCTTATTTTCAAGTTTCATGGACATAAGTTTACCAGGCTTTTTTTCCCCCATCATCTACAAAGCTTAAAGAAATATCTGAAAACCCAGGAGCAAATATTAAATTTTTATTAGCTCTTTTATTTTACAATTTTTGCTAGAGTTTATGAATCTCCATAAACCATGTTAAATACTTAGGGGAAAGATAAAATCAACAAATAAGTACGAAAATAATGCTTAGGTAATACATCTCAAGTAAAAACATTATGAGGATTAAAGAAAAAAAGTCATGTAAGAAGTCAAAGGAGGAAGGATTTCCCAAATACAGTATTTAGACTTAAAAAAAAAAAAAAAAACCCTGCAAATTCTCAACTAGGTGAGGAAAAGAGTTAAAGGGAGAGAAAGGAGAAGAAAAGATCAGAGAATACTCCAAATAACTTACTAATGGAAAACAGACAAATAGCAGTACAAAATGACTCTGTAAACTTGGTCAAGCTTGCATTAAAGTTACATAATTATAAACAATTATTATTCCACAGGCATTACTCAAAATGGTAAAAACAAAACACTGACATTTGATAAAGGAAACAAAAATTATTTGCTAAAAATGGACAAAAGGGCACTACCAGAAAAAACAAACAAGACTGTTATCACAGCCTGTTTCTGAAATGTTCCCTCCAACCAAATATTAGGAAGAAACCGTATGCATGCACCAATCTGAATCTACTGACTTCTCTCTGAGCTTTCTAAATAACCCAAGAGACAGTTTACAAGTAGATGTGTAAACTCCACAACAAACACAATCATATTCTTATAGCAGTCTCTCTCCTTCAAGGTCACTGGCATCTTCCCTCATTACTAAGGGACTTTTCAGGGCTTCACTGCTATATGTCAACCACAGTTCACACATACCACTCTTAAGTCATCTCCATTCAGAAGTTAAATACCTTCCTCCTTATTCTCAGTTTCCTTAAATCTGTTGCTCCCCATCTTTCAGAGAATCCCAAGCTTGCTAGGAGGTTAGACTCTAGTTCAGTCCAGCACTGAAAAGATTTTAGAATAAGTCTTGTCAGTTCCAAGGCCTTATGTGGGACTAAAGAAATTGTCATCTTTCTATTCCTTCTTTACTACTTTTTCTTAAATCCTTAAATAAAAACTTAAAGTGTCTTTAGAGTTGACAAGAGTAAAAAATTACACTAATGCTAGTTTTATGTTAAAAGAAACATTTTTTGTGCCAGGGCAGACCATGGGTCTGCAGGACCAGTATCATAGCTGATCCATTCCCACACAGACTTTGGAGCAATGGCTGCTTCAGGAGTAAAAGGCTGACAGATGGCCTGTAAATAAAGCATCTGGTGACAAGGGGCAGAGTGATCTAAGATCTCAAAACTAAGCTGTTTCTTGAAAAAGTAGAATTAGAATTAGGCAGGTAGAGGAGGTAATAATAAAGAGTATTTAAGAAGGAAAAAAATTTCAGGAAAACTGTAAGTATTCTGAAAAGGCTAAAATCAGTTCAATACACCAGGAAAACTAATTATCTTGCTATATTTTAAAAAATAGAGAAAAAGAAATAAAACTTAAGATGTTTATAGTAAAAACAGGAAGTTGGGGTGGTGGTACACATCTGCAATTCCAGTACTTTGTAAGGATGAGGCAGGAAAAACACAAATTCAAGTTCAGCCTTGGCAACTTAGAGACATGGTCAAGACTCTGATTCCAAAAATTTTATAATCTATTCTTTTTTTTTTTTTTTTTTAGCCCTAGGGAGCAAACTTGGGACCTTGTGCTTGCCAGGTAGGCGCTTATGTCCTTGAACTATATTTCTGGTCCCCCTGATTCCCAATTCCAAGAATTTTAAAAATGGTTCAGAATATAGTTCAGGACAAAGACTCTGGGTTGAATGCTCAGTACCAGGAAAAAAATGTTTCATCTATCAACTAAGGAAAAAATAAAAATAAAGACTGAAAATAGTACTAGAGGTACTATCTATAAATACTATAAATAAAAATATATTTTGCTATTACTTTCAAAGATATGACATCTACCAAAGTTTTAATATCTATTCTCTATTAAAGTTTATGGGAGACCACTATTTTGGTCTAGCCTTCTACTCTAGGCCCCTCCAGACCAGAAAAATCAGAATAAAGTCACGTATGCTAAATGCCACTTAAACTGAACTTAAAACAGGTAAGCATTCCACAGAATGGGGGCGTACAGCAACTAATCAGAATAGGTGTAGTTTACCTGAACCAACATGAAAAAGAAGTTCTCTATTTTAATTCTATGAGGAAAATAACTTTGGACTGACCAATATTCTTTTTGTACCCTATTTCTGCTTGCTTAAATTAAGCCCTCTGCTACCTTCAAAGCCTCTGGGTTTTCTGCTTAGCTGACTGGAAGACTCATTCTATTTTAGAGTGAGAGATTTCCTTATTCTAGGATTACAATTACATCTTTAAACTGAAGTTGTTGTAATTCTTTAATCCTAAAATTCCATTTCTGAGAATTTATCTTTTAAAAATGTGCAGATTGGCAGACTCATACAATCTGATAATTTTTGAAGAACTGAAACCTGCAGACAAGTCAACACTGTTTAGTACTACAACAATACACAAGGTGAAAATTTCCCCTCTCTTAACCTCATTGGGTCTTTCTTATTAAGCAAAGATTCACCTTTGAACAGTTATGGGTCAATCCTGAGTAATAATTCAATCAACCAGTGATCTATGACTTCTGTCATTAGAAGATATTACACTAAATAAAATTAAGGAGGGAGGACGGAAAGAAAAAAAGGGAGCAAGGCAAGCAGGTTGGTTTAAAATTACCAAAACTTATAGTCTAGCAATTAAAAAAAATACTACTTATTTTTTTAATTGAGTGAATCCTAAATAACAGGGAGCCATGCAAAACAGAGAACAATGCAAAATAAATAAAAGGTGAATGTTTAAATTTTAAATAAATTTTTAAAATTGATTACAGTAAACGACACATTGTAGGGGGCTGGGGAGATAACTCAGTAGAATAAGCACTTGCCTGGCAAGTGCAAAAGCCTGAGTTCAATCCCTGGTTCTGCAAAAAAAAAAAAAGCTACTAATTAAAAAAAAATTGCTATTATTAAAACACACTTATTCCACTATTATTGACACTTTCTGAAGCTGTTCTGTAAGTCCTCCTTCTCAGGTGTCTTTATGATGTATGATCAAATACAGCAAATACTGCTGCCAAGTGTCATCCAATGGAAAGGAGGGCTTGTAAAAACATTAGTGTTTCCTCATCTACTTTATTCACCAGACCTGGCACAGTGAAACTTCTGCTTTTTCCTTAAAGTCAAATGCCTAAGAAAGGCAACAGTTTTAAATTGATTTTAGGACATCAAGGCAGTCACAACTAAAAGAACTCAGGAAAAAGGACTTCCATAACTACTTTACAAAATGGCAAGAACAATGGGGTAAGTGTGTTTGAAGTGAGAAGTATTCCATGGAGGATCTACAGCAATGCATCTTTTACTGTAATACATCTTTTAAATTTAAGCTTTCACTGTATCTTTCAATTGCACTGTATATATGATAAGATGTACATAATAATTCCTTTAAAAATCATGTTCACATGTATAAAGCGATTCATATATCCAAGTGTAATCATGTCTATATGCATCTTACACCAGTGGATACGTACATCTGCATATACACAAGAACAATCCCAGGAAATAGGCTCAATAACTGGGCCAGTATCACAGTGGTCCCCACAGCAGTATACCCATGAAGGTGTGAATCCAGCCTTAGGAGACAGTAATTTCCACACAGTCTAAATCCCCTGAAATCATATTATGATGTCTTCCAGCAATACTAATAAAATAAATTCATTTTTCTCAGGCAACAGTGAAGTTTAAGATGTCTCACATCAGAGAATTGTCACCAATCTCTAACAGTGACTGGTACATGTATACATTCTCCTTGGTTGAAAGCACAAAATGGAGGGGAACTGACAAATGAAGCTTAAAGGAAACATTCTGGAAACAAACAACATAGCAACTTAAACAGAGAGACATGATTAAACAGGGTGTATACATGAGTGGGAACCAATACCATTAAATGGCTGACTTCTCATCAGAAACAATGATCAACTGTTGTGTTTCCTCAACTGGAAACTACCCTATTGGTTTAAAAACATCTCAGTGGAGTGGGGGTGGGGAAAACAAAAAGTGGTAACTTCCCCCCTTTGCATGATTTGCTTACATATCACTTTAAACCCACAAAATACCTATGATGTATTAAATTCCTATATCTTCATTTCCTATCCCACAAACTGGATCAGAAAAAAATTAAATGATCCCTAAATGAAAATTATCCAGATGTTATCATCTGTGATTCTTAACAGAAATCCAAAATGTGCAGGATCTGTGGATTACAAGGACCAATAATTTGTACACCAATACCTTCAAAACATGTTTATAGTCAGCATCTGGAAATGTCTAAAAGCTAAATAAACATTAGATTTGATAATCAACCGTTTGTTTCTCTAAATTTCAAGACAGACATAAAAAACACAATTAATTCTACACCACACAGTCTGGACCTATGCAAGAGCACTGAGGATAAACTTAAAATGGTTGTTATTATGTAGACCCTGCAATGGAAGTTTTAGATATATTCTTTGTCATTCAACTGGCTTGAAGTAAAAGTTAATGGTTAAGAGAGTAATGTTCCTAACTGCCTACTTCCATAACCAAAATGTCAAGAGAAATATACTTATGCCGCTCTGCCTCTTTAAGGCTCATTTTGCGCACCTGAAAGATGACAGTGACCTCAGTCCATGTAAACTAGTACAGTAACTGGCACAAAGACTTGGTAAATGTTATTATTGTTGTTGTTAGAAATTAATGCATTCATTGGAAAATGTGGAATCTCTACAAATTTTGACTGTGGATTTGTTTAGTAAAAAGTAAAAGACTTAAAACAGCCTTATAAGTTGAAAATCATGGTTAGCCCTTCAGCTAAATCTTAACTCTTCCTGAAGCAACAATGCTAAATTGCAGTTCTTTGAAAGTATTGTTTTTTCCAAGGGTGTGTGTATGTGTCTGTGTGTGTATGTATCATTCTCTTTATTCAGAACATTTTTAATCCCACCTCCCATCCCCAAGCTTGGATTAAGGTAATTCCTACTCATCCTTCATTTCTCAATAAACATTACTCTCCAAATTGTCTTGGTACCTACCTTATGCTTCCTGGTTGCATTTTACTCAATGAACTATGAACAGTGTTATTTAATGTATGATTTCCCCCAAAAGATTGTACACTTTCAGAAGCAGAGTCATTAGCTATATTATTTATTGGTCTCTCTCCAGTTATAGGTACCTGGCAAGAAGTAGCTCTATAAATACTTGTTAAATTAAATAAAAGCAGACAGACCACTCAGACTGGTAAATTATACCCAAGTTTACATGTTAAGTACTACAATTCTTGGTAAATGTATGCCCTTGTTCATTCATTCACATCCTAGGAGGATGGCTCAAGTTTAAAATCTAAATTCCATCTCTCAGTACCACCCACTGTATAAGATTTAGCTATGTTGCTAAGACAGCTTCAAGGTTATCATGTTCTATTCAAAATAGTACTGAAAAGCCAAGAGGCTCACCATGTTATCTTTAATGATATTCACTCAAAAGATGTTTTAAAAAAATTCCATAGCTTAGAAAAAGACAAAAGTTTTTTTTTTTTTTTGACAAAAGTTTTTTTAAAAGAAATACAAAAACTACTTATCTAGTCCAATCCATTTTTTTTTAATTTTAATTTTTTTATTTTTTAGTAAGGGTCTACAAGGTCTCACTACATAGACTGGACTTGTGGTGATCCACCTGTTCAGCCTCCCAAAGAGGTGGGATTACAAGAATGCACCACCACACCCAGTCTCAGTCATACACTCAGTGGGCCCTGGGGGTGGGGCTGGCAGGGCACACAGCTGGATTGAATCCCAGCCACTGCCTCTGCCTAAACAGGCGCTTTAATCTGCTGAGCCATTTGGCTGGCCCTGTAATCCAAATTTTATCAATGAAAACTGTATAGGTTAGAAAGTGATTTCTGGAGTAGGTGTGACAGTGCACACCTGTAATCCAAGCATATCAGAAGCTGAAGCCTGCAGGAGTATCACCATGAGTTCAAGGTCAGCCTGAACTACAAAGATAGACCCTGTCTAAAAGCAGCAACAAGTGATTTGTTCAGCATCAGAACGGTAGGTAATGCTGGAAACAAAATAATAAAACAAGTCCCCTTGTCAGTCTCTCTTCCCATTATTGGAGCCTTGGGCTGAGGGAGAATGGGTGGAGAGGTAAAACCCAGGGCCTTGCACATGCGAGGCAAGTGCTCCACCAAAAAGTTACACTCCCAACCAGTTTTTTTGGTGCAATAATTAAGCAGCATTCTAAGCAATCAATAATCTCGAGAGGCAACAAGTAATCATTTAATGCTACTGAATAAACTGTAAAACTTTGTAAAGCAGGGATTTTCAAACCTCTACTGTATTAAGAAATTCAAGCAAGGCCTGAATCTTCTCAAGCTGAAAAAGTTCCATGAGTGATTCTTAGCCTAACAAAGATTGAAACCACTAACTTAATCAGTCAAGTGTTACTACAAATGCCTACTCTGTCCTTGTTCTCTCTAGCTCTTGAGAAGACAAGATTTATATAATCAATTATGGAAGAAAATAAGGCTGTGTATAATGAAGTGCTGAATTAGCTAAATAAACACAAATTAAGTACTAAAATCAGAGAAAGTAGGGCAGGACATCAGGCTTGAAATTTAGCTATTAATGGAGACAGAATTAGGATAAAAGGGTCCCTGAAAGCTTTGAGGGCTACTATGGAAGGTACAGAGAATATTTCCTTGTTCCTACATCAGATTTTAATCTGAACAGTTCCACTTTTAACTTTAAATAACACCAGAGGTTTTGTTTTGTTTTTTTGAGACAGGGTCTCACTGTGTAGCTCAGGGTGGTCCTGAACTCATTATGCAGCCCAGGCTGGCCATGAATTTGTCACAATCCTCCTGCCTCAGCCTCTTGAGTACTGAGATTACAAGTGTGAGCCACCATTTCTGGCAATACAAAGAATTTTAAAGGAGTTAAAGTTGGAGTTTGGATGTAGTTTTATGGTAAAATGCTTAACATGTGTGAGGCCTGCGGTTTGAGCCCCAGTAGCAAAGACAAAACAAAACAACAACAAAAAGTGAATCTCTTCCTAATTTATAAATGCACAATCTAATATTAATATTAGTGATCCATGAAGTAATGACCTAAAGTTACAGGCAATTAATGATATACAAGTCAGGCCTTTTACCTCCCAGACCCTTCTCTTCACATGCCATGATATTCCTAGGCCGAAACAGTATGAGTACAGGTTCTCAGAACATCTCTAACACTTGAGCCAAAATAGCAGGCTTACCTAGACTTCATGTGGTGTCTCAGATTGGGGAAAGGGTGGGATATAGGAAAAAAGATCCAGACACGCATCAAGATAAAACATAGCTGGGCTGGGGAGATAGCTCGGTGGTCTAAGTATCTGCCTGGCAAGCTCAAGGACCCATGTTTGATCCCCGGTACTGCATGCTATGCTAGCCACAGAACCCTGGGTGAGTTATGCCAGCCACCAAAACTGGGCATGGTGATGTAAGCCTGTAATCCCAAAGCTGGGGAGGCTGAGATAGGAGGATCACTGACTCTGAGCTGTGCAGTGAGACCTTGTACACCAAATAAATAAATAAATAAATAAATGATTTTTTAAAAAATGTAAAGATAAAACCCTGTCATCCTCCTAAAGCAGAGCTTAAATTTTGTGAAGACTTGTCTAAAAATTAAAATCCAATAAAAGAAACTGTTGTATTTGTGGTGAGTTCATCAGGGGACTTCTTTAAACTCAGTGAAAACACTGAGTCATACTATTTAAAAAGAAGTCAAAGATAAGGCAGGAGGAGTGAGGGCTACACAACAGAATGCCCTAAAATCAAGGGCAAGTTTGTACTTGCTTCACAGTAACACTTCCACTACATAAAGTTTTCAGAAGACTACTAAAAAGACACACTTCTTTTCCCATAGTGTTGGCTACAGACAGAAATGGACAACTTCTAGTAAGGGATTCCACAGAATCCATCAGCCCTAAAGCCTCTCCTCCACAGCAGCACAAGCCATAAAACTGATTTTACTCTTGTGCTCATGTAAGAAAAACTATTATAGTACTTTCAAGATGCTTCTGCTATCCATTTTGTTACTCCCCACAGCATCCCTCTAACACTGGAATTATCACCATTTTATTGTTGATGGAAATAACCATAGAAGTCAGTGCCAAAGCCAAAATAAGATGTCTAGAATTTATAATGGTCAGAGTCAGCACAGTGCACACACACAGTGACATGTGCATACGCCTCCTCTACTGCTATATTCATGTTTATCACACAGTTAATTTACTAAAATATTTTCAATTTTCACAAGGAACTTAAAACTTAGTAAGATCCATACAATCATGTCTGCAACAACATATTTAAAGTTGAACTGTAGGCTTTCCCCTAATGGCTCCCTCTCCCAACTTCTTTATATCTATCGGTTCATGGCACACATCTCTGGATAACCCAAACTCAAAACCTGGGCATCCCCTCAGACTCTTTTTAGCTATTACTGTAAACAATTTAAAATCAGAAGATGGCCCAGAACAATTCACAACTTCAGTGACTCCCTATGCCTAGCAAATGAAATCCACACTCAGACCAACACAGATTCAGAGCTCTCGATAGGCATCTTTGCTATTCTCCAACACACTTAGTGCTTTTCAAGTACATATCCTTCCTAGGGGCCGGGGAGATGGCTCAGTAGAATAAGTGCTTGCCTGGCAAGCACAAGGGCCGGAGTTCAATCCTCAGTTCCGAAAACAAAACAACAATCAAGTACATATCCTTGAGAAAATAACAACTTGAGCTTTATTTTACTCAACTATAAAATGGGTATAATAATACTTGCCTGGAAAGTCTGAAGCAATAAAAATGACAGTGCTCCTATAAACTATTAAGACACTATAAAAGCATAGACATCATTATTATGTCATGGTTATGTTAATTTTATTTATACCTTCCTTGTTCCAGAAAGGAAAGGAGGTAAGGTAGCCCACATAAAACATGAAATAAAAAAATGGAAGCAATAAAAGAAATGTAAAAATACAAAATGGAACTAGGAACTCACATCATGAATAGCTACATATTTGCTTCCTTGGAGGTTTAATAAGGTGATCTAAACACCATATTTGATTTGAAAAGAAAACTAAGTCATTATATAATTCTGGATCCATAAGATTAAAAACAAATCCACTGGTCAGAAGTTTTTACTGTGGGGGCCAGCAAGACAGCTCAGCAGACTAAAGCGCCTCCTGCATAGGCAAGTGCAGGGACCAAGGTTCGATCCCCAGCACGACATACTGTGCCAGTTCAGTCCTCAGGGTAGGCTAAGCAGGCCAGAGTCTGGGATGTAGTGGCACACACCTGTAATCCCAGTGCTGAGGAGGTCGAAAGAAGAAAGATCACCACGAGTCTGAGCTACATATTGAGACCCTGTAACAACCAAATATTAAAAAAACAAAAAACAAAAACCAGAAGTTCTTACTGAAAAGACCAGGCAAGCCTTTCCCAATGGTCTTTTTTCCAAGTCAAGTAACTGGACAATATCCTCGACATCTTTACCATGAATTACCTATGCCATTGGACCAATAACCTCTTGTAGTCAGGTAATTAAATTGTTTTACTATGTTTATGTTTTTTAGCACTTACAGCAACTGGTCAATAAACCAAACACCTCAATATTCATGTACTGATTTCTCTAACTCCAATCTCTCCATACTGTAAACAATCCTGCACATTAATCCTAAAATATCACTTTTTATCACATCAGCCTTTAGTTAAAACCCTCACCCCACCCCCCACACACAGCTACCAGCATAAAGAACAAAAGCCTCCTCATTCCTTACTGTTCAGGACAACACTGACCACAATTTCCCCTGCAGTGGCCTTTGCTGTCTTCTCATCCCTCTAAACTCCTGTTGTCCTCAAAGGTTGGCTTAATACGTCTCAGCTTCTACTTAAGGCCTTCTCTAACTTGCAGTAATTTGGTAAAGGGAGAGGATGGAGGGTAAGGGAGACTATATAACGTCTATTTGGAATCTAGAGGCTAACAACATAACTCCTGATAGAGCTTGTTTAGCATGCAGAAGATCCTGGGTTCCATCCAAAGAGAATGAAAGAAAGAAAGAAAAACAGCGGCTGGCAAGATAGCTCAGTGGTCTAAGGTGCCTGCTTAGGCAGCCACAGGGGCAGGGTCAATCCCTAGCACCACATGCCTTGCCAGCCCCAACCTCAGAGTGGACTGAGCTGGCCCGAAAAGAAAAGAAAAGAAAAGAAAAGAAAAGAAAAGAAAAGAAAAGAAAAGAAAAGAAAAGAAAAGAAAAGAAAAGAAAAGAGATTTCTGTTCTTTTTTCTCCTGGTAGGCAAAAACTTTAGGGTAGATTTTACTGGAATTACTTTTCAGCTATACATTCTATGTGGTTTTCTTTTCAAATCAAATATGGTGTTTAGATCACCTTATTAACCTCCAAGGAAGCAAATACATGGGTATTCATGATGAGTTCCTAGTTCCATTTTGTATTTTTACGTTTCTTTTATTGCTTCCATCTTCTTATTTCGTGTTTTATGTGGGCTACCTTACCTCCTTTCCTTTCTGGAACAAGGAAAGTATAAATAAATCCTAATCTCTAATATCCATTACCTGTTACTTTTTTTCTGGAACTGGTATTTTCATTTGTATTATGTAATTGTTTTTAAATTTTCCCTGCCTTTTTTATGTCTATTTCTCCACAGCAGTATTGTACTTCCTTGATACCCCTACAGAATGGCATAGAACCAGATATTTTTAATAAGGTAAGAGATGTGTAAGATAACTTTTTAGTTGCTGTAATGCATTTATAATTTACCTTTCATTGTATGTTTTGCTCACACCTCATGTTTTGAAATCTTCTAAGCATGTCAAGTAAAATTTAAATTACAACTATTATTTCAAAAAAAAAGATAACTTTTTAAAGATTTTATAGTATCTTACGGTTGCAGCATGAATCAGCCAAAAAAAAAAGACAATTTGTTTTTCACTAAACAGACCTCTACAGCAAGTGCACAAAAGTAAAACATCTGTCACCTTTCTCTTTAAAAGCATGTTGAGTTACAATCACCAGTAGAACTCCTTTACTTAAGATGACCATGTTAAAGCATGAATGAATCTTGTAATATGTGCTATATAATTCTATACAACAGCCATTCCTATTATATTTTCTATAGCAAAAAGAAAGCTCACGGGGTTGGGGGCGAGCTGCTTAGTTTTATTTTCATATTGTTTTCTTAAAAAAAAAAATACTTTGTCTTTTCTAAATAAATTCCTAATTTCCTGTACAGTACTTCAAAAGAGAGTCTGATAAATCTAAAGGTTTGCTGATTCTTCTTTTATTCAATTACGTACTAGTTCTGTCAGCAAAATTCAGGCAACACTGAAAGCTTGAAAGTCTGCTTAAATGAAAAGAAAAAAAAATGGACAAGAAAAGTTATATTCATCACTGATAGCATACAAAAATAAGCTATCAATGATCAATAAATTAACATCCTATAGCAAAAACACGCAGAACCCTATAACCAACACACACTACATATAAAGAACTTCAAATCAGAGGTCCTGAAACTCAAAACCATTTTCCTATTCCAATTCTAAACATACCATAAAATGGATCAGTAAATCAGGCAATGGCTACACTCATGCTATTTTTGTTCCCACAGCTACTACTCAAAAAGTACATAAGAGCACATTATTATTTTAGAACACAGAAATACTTCAGTATGAAGAAACTGATTAAAAATCTCAATTAATTTTACCCATAGAATAAAGATTATGTCAATAATGTGCAAAAACATTCATGAAAGGATTAATAAGGAAACTGTATTCTCTGTGAATCTTAGTAGCTGTTTCTTTTGACCATACAAAAGGTTATTTGTATTACCTGTGCAATATATAATAAAGACAAAAAGTAAGCCAAATTCTAACCCTAAGAGTTTGCTTAAAAATGAAAAGGGTAAAAGGGGGGAAGGGGAGAGAGAGAGCAAAAGCGAGAGAGCGAGAGAGCGAGAGAGCGAGAGAGCGAGAGAGCGAGAGAGCGAGAGAGCGAGAGAGAGAGAGAGAGAGAGAGAGAGAAAAGGAAAGAATTCAGGAAGGACAAAGAAACTCCAACAATGTATATGTATTGTTGAAACAAATACACAATTTTTAATTTTATTCCCTAATAATTATATCTCCTTGAAAAAATGCTCAGGCATTTAGTATGTAAGAAGACATGAGAAATAAGAGGATGGGTGAACAAAAAGGAACATGCTTTGTCTATGACCCATTCTGTTCTCTAACAAATAGTTCTAAACGCAATTACTTCCATTAGAAAAAAACCCACATGATTATTATTTGCCAAAACTGTGTAATATTGATATATAAAAGCAAATTAATGGCAATTACACATGATTATTTTTAGTAGTGCTTAAAATAAAACCAAAAACAAAAGCAGTAACCATAAGCAATCATGACATATTATTTACTGTCTTACAGTACAAAGGAATGTTACATAATATACATTTCATACTGTACTACATATTATATAGCACAAAAGAAGCATATGCACGAAAGTGAATGACCAATGTAAAAAACACATAACTTTCAGATTCACAATAATCTTACAGAGAACGCTTATGAAAGAAAACATTCAAATTTTCCATTTTGTCCTTTTAGAACCACCTGCCTAAGGTATTCAGGGTTCCATTAAACATCTCTGGCAGCTTCATCAGAACAATTTGGCCTTCTGAGCCCTAAAGTTATTCCAAAATCTATGGACCACATGAAGGACAGATTAATAACTATATCAACTAAGTAGCAACGAGACATTTTATTTCTGCTTTACAATACCTATTGATACAAAGAATACTAAATTTAAGATGTGGCAGAACAACACACCATTTAAACCCAAGTAATAGCAGGGTTTGTTTTTTCTTTGCCTACTGGCATCTCTGACAATGATAAAATGAAACAGAAGCTAATTTGGGGGAAGAAGTCAAAAATTATTTTTACAGCAATAGCATGTAAACAGAACAGTCCTTTGGAATCACAAACATTTGGTCAGCTGTCATATGAATGTTTAAAACCTCAACTCAAAAGCACCATTATTATAGGGGAGGAAAGTTAGGAAAGAAGTGCGGACAGATTTTTCCAGAAACTTGGCGGAAGCCACCTAATAGATGCAAAAAGATAAGCTTATGGAAGGCTCAAAAGTAACCTAAAATACTCTACCAAACTTGGTTCACAAACTAGTGTTACGAATAAGGCACAGCAACGCCATTACATACCCTGGATAAAATATGATGAGAACTGACCAAGAAGAAAACCTAATATGTCAAAAATTGTAAGTGGGATCACTACCTTGCAATAGAACAATTTTAAAAATCACTAATCCAAACAAAATGCATCAATTTGTTCACACTAATTTAAGGCAGTCACCCCCAAATTCTGAATTAATGTCTTTAAAAACTGTTTTCAAAGTATACACCTTCATCTAAGTATTTCACCTTTTATGAAACAGGATCTAGGGCAAATGGTTTCCCCATTGTTGAGTAAATTAAGAAACTCTTGTAAGAGTTTGGGGGGGGGGAATCACTACAAATCTATCTAAAATATGCCCAGGGTGGGTCCCTTCTATAATTTTCCTTGTTTAAGATCCATACTCTTTTCCCTTTGAAAATATGAGGAAATATATTTTTACTATAGCATGAAAAGCCAATCAAACTATAAAGCCAGTTAACAATGCCCATCCCAGGCTCTGGACTAGATCTGCCCTGAAGGCATCCTGTGCAGTCTAGAAAAAAAAACAATGCCCATCCTTTCCTGGTATTAGAAAAACTTTAATAGAGAAATTAAGTTTGTTACTGGAAATTTGGTTTTTAAAATAATGTGAATCTTATCACCTTGGGTAAAATAGCTACAAGCCTCAGTAGTGGTTAAATTGCAGCTACAAAGGAAATTGTCCCAAGATATATGGTTTCCCTATGAGAAGGCTTCATTGCTATGCTTCACCTCAGGACAATACATCAAATTAACTGCACCTTGTCCTCCGTCCAATGACATCATCAGTTTGACCACATCTTGCAAAAACATATGCTATTTAAGGCATCAACTCGCATTACTGCTTTCTTGTCTACCAACCTCATACTTCAAGTCTCTGAAGCACTCATTCACCTGAGCAGTCTCGTGAATGCTACACAATTTTTCCTGCCACTTTGCTTTCAGGGTCTACCTACTGTATGTGCAAAGAGGAAAAAATGGTGAGAAGTGGTATTCTAAATTAGACTCCTTCTCATCCATGAAATCTAGAAATCTGCTTCAAATTAAACTGAAGACAAAATATGTATTCCACAAAATAAGTATCTAGCCATCATCCATAAAGTTCCTTAAATGATTTCAGAGGTTTAGCACATTAGTGAAGTGTTAAACATCATTTCTCGAATACTCTCCTCAAAAGGCAACACAACTAGGGGGAAAAAATTACCACTATAAAGAGTGAAAGTATTAAAGAAATATTTCCCAGGAAAAGATTAAAAAAAATCAAAATTATTTTCTCTAAAGACTAAAAGTTAAGCTCCCTTTCAACAGACCAACTACCCTAAGTTTAGATGAGACACAAAATAAATTCTGACAACTCAAAGCAGAATGGTGGGTGTTAATGGGAGAAGACTTCCAAGATCAGGGCAGACACAATGCATGTGTTTACTCTATTTTCACTCATTTAACCATGACACAAACACTCAAAAGAATACATAATCCATTTCTGTGGTCAGCAGTACTACAATTAAAATAAGCAAATCTGTGACAGTGTAAGCATAAAGTATCGTCCTAATTTAAAACTAGAATGCAGACGCTGGAAAAGGAGCGCACTGAGACATTATGAAAAGTGCCGTTAATCAGAGTTTCTAAAATACCCAACTACAACTGCGATGGCAGGGAAAGGGCAGTTGCATTGGTTTTACAAATACTTCAGATCTTTACAAAAAGCCTGAAAAGCACTTAACTTGGGGGCGAGGAAAGAGGTCCCATAACAAAGTGATGTGTTTGTAGCAAAGCAAAACAGAATTCACAAACTCTGAAAATAATAAAAAAATTTTCCTAAAACCCTACATTACTACAAACTGCTAAGAAAGTCTTTAAGAGAAAATAAGCCACCGCAGAGTTGATGCTTAGCTGGGAGACATTTTGTGCTGGAAAGGCCCCAGGAGGATGTGTTTTGCCCGCGGAGGAGGGGAAGCATGTGGCAGTTGGTTGGGGAGTCATTTGGATTATTAGTAAATAAATCAAGCAACAGAGAACACGAGGCCTAGGCAACTCCAGGAGCAGCACAGGCCTAGCTCCCCTATCTCCCAGCACAGGCTGGGTTTGATCTCAGAGCCTTGTGGATTGCCAAGAAAGAAAGAAAGGAAAAAAAAAAAAAAATCATATCGAACCACAAAAGCACATGGGGCGAATGTAAAATATAAACACGGCGTTGGGCTGTGAGTGGCTGTTATTAAAGGTCTGAATTACTAAACATGAGAGGCGGGGAAAGCCAGGCGGCCATTTCAATAATATAAACCTCCCCGAATTAGACATTATTCAAATGAGAAGAGGTCCGGCTCCGCGGAGTGGCGAAGGCGCTGCCAGCAGCCGCGAGAAGGGACCGGCGCGGACCGGGGAGGGGACGCAGCGCCCGGCCACCCGCCCCCCAGCAGCACGGGAGACCCCGCCGCTAGAGTCACTTCGCCGGGGCCCCACAAGAGGCTTCGGGCGCGGCCGGGGTTCGCAATGAGGTCCCCACGGGTCACCGGCGCGTGCGTCCGTCCGTCTGTCCGCCGGTGCCCGTGGGGGAAAGAGGCAACAGGAGAGGGGCGGGGGCGATCCGACCACGCCGCCACCTCCGACCCAACGCTCCCTCCCGACGCCGCGGAGCGGGGGGCCCGGGCTCCTCAAGGTGCACAGGGGCGCGGACCCGTGCGGGGAACTTTCCCGGGAGCCACCCCCGTGGGGGCGCGTGACCCCCCACCCCACCGCCCCAGGACCCCGGCGGCGCCCGCCCCCAGCCCAACCTCCGGCGCAGGCCCCGCTGAGG